>NC_071574.1:71809378-72045621 GCF_024509145.1 Vidua macroura
GGGATATTGGGGTGGCTGTCAGAGGGATATATTGGGGTGGCTGTCAGATACATTGGGGTGTCTGCCAGAGAGACATATTGGGATGGCTGCCAGAGGGATATTGGGGTGCCTGCCAGAGGGATGCAGGGGCTGGGCTGCCAGAGGGGTGTGAGCATCATGGCTGTGGCGGTTACCCCAGGGCAGTCCCTGTTACCTCCACTTGGTGCGGCGGTTCTGGAACCAGGTCTTGACCTGGGCGTCCGTCATCTTGAGGGCCTTGGCCAGGGTGGCACGCTCGGCCGAGGCCAGGTACTTCTGGCGGTGGAAGCGCTTCTCCAGCTCGCAGATCTGCACCCGGGAGAAGGACGTCCGCGGCTTCTTGCGCTTGGGCGGCGTCCGGTTCTGGTACGGGTGCCCGATGCGCCGCGTCACCGCGAAGGGCGACAGCGCGGCTGTGGGGACAGCAGGGTGAGAGGGGCTCGGGGTGACATCGGCAAAGCACAACAGAGCAGGGCCCTGGGGGGATGCCAGGGGGCTCGGGGCCATGGGGATGGGGAACTCCAGAGGGACACATGAGGATGGGGAGCTCCAGGGGAGCCACCAGTGCTGCCTGGGAGAGTAGGGGAGGGGGACACCCAGAGTCGTCCCCACCATGGGGACATGGGGGCAGCTCAAGACATGGCATGAGGGAGGACCTGTCCCCTTTCCCACCCCATGGCACAGTCACTCCCCCAGCCCTGTGGCACTGGAATGTCGGGGTGGATGGGCTGGCCTGGTGATAGGACTGATGCAGGACCATCCAGCCCCGCTGCACAAACCCACCCTCCCCTCACACCGAGCCCTGCCGCAGCCCCCGAGGAGCCTCCATGGCACTGCAGGGGCTGCCCAGCCCTGCCCGTGAGGGGATGGGACCACAGAAGCTGTTGGGAGGCAGACAGTGTCTCTTTCATGGGCCAGCAGTGCCTGGGCTGGCCACCGCCAGGGGCCGGGAAGGGGATGTCCCTGCCCAGCCGAGGTGTGAGCCAGCCCTGGTGAGGCCAATGTGCCACATCCCAGCTCCAGAAGCTGCCGGAGCTGCAGGGAGCGTCAGAAGAGCGAAGCAGCATGGAGGAAAGTGAAGGCTTGGCAGGGTCAGCCCCCAACGCCTGTGCCCCTCTTGCTCTGGCAGCGGCCTCGGCCAAGCCACGACCCTATGGCACCACGTCCCCGTGGCGCCGTGGCACCACAGCCGTCACCAGGGCCAGCACCGCGTGGGCAGGGCTGCACGTGGCCGGGACCATGGTTGCCTGTGGCCCCACGGCACAGGGATGTGGGTACAGCCCACGGCACCCCAGGGGGCCCCTGGCACCCACAGACCCTCCCTCCCACCCGCGCCCAGGAGGCCGCCTGGCCGCCGGCGGGGGCGGACACGGTTGACGCAGGTGGAGCCGTGCAGTCGGGGGGACGGAGGCCCCCGCGCCCCCTCCCCGCACGGGGCGGCCCCTCGCCGGGACCAGATGCCTCCTGCCCGCAGCCCACCCCAAGGCCAGTGGTGCTGAGTGATGGCTGCGGCTGGGAGACCCCGTGCCGGGGAGGGGCTGCCCCATCCACCCAACGCTGGCGCCAGGCAGGAGACGAGGACGTCACCCGCCACCCCTGCGCGGGGACCGTGCTTCGTCACCGCTGCCATGGCGGGGTGGGCCGGGAGGCGAACACGGTTCTGCTGGCGCCCGGGCGGGACCACCACGGTCCCCAGCCTCCTGCCCCACACCGCCCCATTGCCCACATGGCCGGGACTCGGCCCCCAGCCCCGCACGGCCTCCAGCCTCATCCCCGCATGCGGCCACACACTGGGGACGTGGCAGTGCCGCCATCTTGGGTGGGAGCAGGGCTGAGCCAGGCCGGGGGTCCCCAGCACCCACACACGCTCCCACTGCCCAGGACCCCAACCTCAGCACCCCTCCTGCTTCTCGGGTGCTGCAACCAACACCCCAGCAGTGCTGCTCAGCCCCCACCAGGGCACTCAGCCCCTGCACACCAGCTGTATCTCAACCCCTCGCTGCCTCCACAACACCTGCATCGCTGCCTTGGCCTCTCCCACAGCACTGGCACTCAGTGTTCCACCGATCCCTGCACGTTCAGATCCAGGATCCCATCCCAGACACCCCACAGAGACCCCTCCACCACCGCCCCCATTCTCTGGGGTTCACAAGGTGCGGGACATCTGCTCTGTGCATGGACGGGCTTTGTCCTCAGTCCCACGGTGGGTCCCCCCACCCTGCATCGTGTCCCCACAGAGCCCCCACATCACATCTCACACCCGGCAGAGCCCCCGCCCCACTCTCCGTTCCAAGGGAGCCCCCACTCCGCACCCCACAGAGCTCCCACTCCACACCCCGGCTCCCCACAGCCTCCCTGTTACGGTGGCCCAGGGTCACCACCGGCACCTTCAAACCGGGGAAGGGACCAGATACGGAGTAGAGCTCGAGACCGGCGCCCGCTGGGACCCCCGCGGGCTCCACCCGGAGCCGCCGGACCCTGCCCGGTGCCGCGGTGGAGCCGCCGGTAGCCGCGTCTACCCCAGCCGCTTCCGCAGGCCCCGACGGCGGGCGAGGACCGGGCGCTGCGGGAACCTGTGGAGCGCACGGTCCCCGCCATCCCCGTCCGATCCCCGTGTCCGCCCCGCGCCGCGCCGCGCCCGCCGGACCGCACTGCCCCGACGGAACCGCGGGAGCGGCCGGTGCCGCGTGAGCCCCCGGAGCCGTCAATAGCCGCCGGTAGTCCCCAGCACCGCTCACCTGAGAGCCGGTCTTTGGCGATGCGGCGCGTGGTCTCCATCCAGGGGAAGGTGAGCCCCGGCAGCGCGGGCCCCGGCGGCGGCGCGGCGGGCGCGGCGGGCGGCGGGGCGGGCGCGGGCCGGTGCGCCGGGACGCGGATGACTCCGGCGGGCGGCGCGGCGGGCGCGGGGGTCACGTTCACGCTCACGTTCATGCTCATGTTGAGGTTGTAGGAGCCGAGCGGACCGGTGGGGCCGTACCCGCTCCCGTAGAGCCCGTAGTCGGGCTCTGCCGCCGCCCGGTGCGGCCCCGTGGGCTCGGGGCCGCCCAGGATCTGGTCGATGCCGAAGCTGATGGGCTCGTGGGGCGCGGGGGGCCCCGGGCCGCCGCCCTCCCGCTCCATCCCGCCCGCGCTCAGAGCCGGTGGGACGCGGGCATGGCCGGGGGGCGGCGGGGGGCGGCGGCGGCGACGGGCGCGGAGCGCCCGGTGCGGGACAGGACGCGGTGCAAGGTGCGGGTGCGGGCCCGGAGCAAGGTGCGGGGCAGGTGCCGGGTGCGGGTTCGGGCCCGGGGCAGGGTGCGGGGCATGGCTCGCCGCCGCTGGCGGCCCCGGGGCGGGAGCGCGGGTGGGCTGCGGGCCCTGGCGGGACGCGCTTTTCTGCCCCGCTCCATCCGGACCGGCCGAACTCCCACCGCCTGCGCCCTGATTGGCGGCCGCGACCCGTGATTGACAGCCCGGTGCCCCGCCCCCGCCCCGGGACCCCCCCGCCCCCGCCGCTCCTGGCCCCCGCCCCGGCTCCGGGAGAAGCGGACGGGCCCGTCGGGTCCCGAGCGCCTGCGCCCCGCACGGCCCTCGGACATCCCCCATGCACCGACGGGCTCCGGTACCCGTTCGCCCCGCCGGGGCGTCCGCCGGACCGCCTACCCGGTCCACCGGAGCCGCTGTCGCATCGGGCAGCAGTGCTGCGCCTTTTCGCCTCCCCGCTCCGTCCGCAGCCCCGTCGGCGCTTCCAGCCGCCCGTCCCGGGGCGCACGAAGCGGTCCCTGCCCCAGCGCCGTTATCGCGGGGCGCACGGGCCAGAGCCTGAGGTGCGCAGGCTTCGCACCGAGCCCGGTTCCCGCCGAGCCCGTCCATACGGGAGCGAATGGATCCGGAAGCCCTGGAGCCCGGTGCGGGGACCCAGGGGTTGTTCCGACCCGCCGTTCACAGAACACGGACACATCCCGGGACATGGATCCCAATCTCCTCGAGCCGCCATTGCCGGTAGCTGGGATCTCAGTTCCCAGGAAACCGCCTTTCCCGGGGCACCGACCACACGCCGACCTTCAGTTCCCGGGGCATGAATCCCCCTTCCCCGGGACCTGCCGTTCCCGGTATCACGGACCCCATTCTCCACGGACCAGACTGTTCAGGGGGATGGAGTCCGACACCCCCTGGTCCCGCCATTCCGGGAGGTAGACCCCGGTTCCCGGCCCGCCGTTCCCTGGGATGGACCCTTGTTCCCCGCCCCGCCTTTCCCGGTCACAGAGCCCAGCCCGGTAACGGCAGCAGAGAGCGGCACTGGCTGGGTCAGGTCTTCCGACGACTATCGCGACAGAGACACGGCGGCCCTGTGGGTGGGTTGCCGGCGGCTCCCGAGCGGGTCACGGCCCCGGGACAGAGCCTGGCGGAGCGGAGGCGGCTTCCCGGGTACCCTGGCGCCACCGGTCTGGGGCAAATGACATTACCGGGGCCTGCGCCTGTAAATCACGGCAGCACCGGGGGCTGCAGCTGCCGCACCGGGGGCACTGCACACCCCGGGGCGCCTCACATCCCAGGGGCACCGCAGGCACAGGGGGGCACCGGGTGGCCCCAGGCTCGCCGCAGTGTGGGGTACCCGTCCCTGCAGCCGCAGCTCTGCCAGGGTGTGGGGCCGCGGGAACCGGGACTGCACTGGCACACGCCTGTGCCGCCCTCGGCCGTGCCCACAGCCCACCACGGCACCGGGAACGGCCGAGCTGCTCCTTTCCACACCGGGGCACCGACGGAGCCTCGTGTGCCCAGAAGGGGAGGGGGACACAACACCGGGACCCTGCCCTGCAAAGCGCCGCGGCTTTTTGGCGTTTCCTGCTCGCAGCCAGGCAGGTGCCGGGACAAATCCCAGTGTTCCCACTGTGGCTTTTCCACCTTGCAAGAGCCACCGGCGCCGGGTGTGCTGCGGCAACGGGACCCGCTGGGACCCCGTGGGGTGCAGCCATGGCGGCGGCAGTGGCAGTGACAGCCGTGACAGTGGCGGCAGTGGCGGTGACAGTGCCAGTGGGAGGAAATGGCCGGAGGAAGAGGCGGCAGCAGGTTAATTGAACCCGGAGCAGGAGGCAGATGTTGCCGTGCCCAGGGGCTGGAATCTGCCGGGCTGGGAGATGGATTGGGGGGCTGTGACGGGGCCCGCGGCAATGCGGGCTCTCCCGGCGCCTGCTTGCGCCAGGGCCCGCCCCACGCCCACGGGGGTCTGCAGGCGGCACCCCCGGCCGGAGCAGCCCCCCTGCCCGCCAGCCTCCAGCAGCGCGACCGGGGCTGCCCTGGGAGGGCGCAGGAAGAACTGAGGGTGCTCAAGGAGTCCTGAGCCCCTTCCCACCCTGGCTGTGGGTGTAGGGTGTTTCCCACCCAGGGACCCCCGCTAGCCGAGGGCCCCTCACTGTCACCACCTTGTGCCACTGGCTCAGTCTTGCCAGTGATCCTTGGGCCACCTGGAAGGAGGCCGTGTCCCTGTGCCTGCCCCAGAGTCCTCTGAGCCACCGTGGGGACCTGGCAGGGTCCCTTCACCTGGAACCCCCCAGTGGGCCAGTACAGACCCTTCCTCATTTCTCGACCAGAGCAGGGACCTCCATGTCCTCGGTGTGCGCCCCTTCCCATCCCGAGGGGCTGGGCCTGGCAGTTCTTGTGGGTGGCAGTGACAGCTGGAGGGGATGCGGCAGAAAAAAAAGGGCATTTGCCCAGTTCCAGCAGGGAATCAGCCTTCAGCCAGTGCAGCACCAGGCCCTGCCACCGCCAGAGCTGCACCAGCATCTCCCCGCGCCACGCCCTCCACGCCCCTCTGCCCCTGAGAGCAGGGGGTCACACATGGGGTCTGTGGGGTCTGGCCCCTGCCCGCCCCACCACGGAGGTGCTGCCCGAAGCTGCCGGGGCTCCTTGCCCCGTCCCCCACCGCGGCCCTGGGGCTGCCGATGCAGCTGCGCGGCTCCGTGGTGCCACGTCCCCGGTGCCGGCCGTGCCGGTGCTCCCGTTCCCTACGGGCTCGGGAGCTGCTGCCGGGGCGGGGGTCACTGGGACGGGTCCCTGCCTGTCCCCGGTGCCGCCGGCGGCCGGCCCGGTGCCCCGGCCATCACGGCGATGGCGCGGCGGGGACCTGGCAGGGCCCCACGTTCCCACCGGCCAGAGGCTGCCGCTCGCCCGCTCCCGCCCGCTCCCCCCCGTAATCTCATTACCGCTGGACGTCCCCTTCTTCCTCCCGCTTCCCCCCAAACCCGCTGGCAAACTGGAGGGACAGTCAGCTCCTCTCTGGCTGCTGGGTTAATTCTGGGCTAATTAGATGAACCAGCCCAGATTGGATTACTTTAGCCTGCATTTGGTCCTCCAGTCCTTGGCTTGCGGCTCCCGGGGGAGCTGCTGGCGCCTCCTGCCTCAATCAGACACTTCTTAACCGCATGAAACACTCCCGGTGCCCCCCGCCGCCCGCCCGCCGCGGGCGCCGGCACCCGGACGGGGTGCGCGGGGTGAGGCGGCAGCAGCCGGTGGGCGCGGTGCCCACCCCGGCCCGGCTGACACGCCGGGAGGGCTGGGATGAGGATGGATGGGGCCGGCATCGGGATGGGATGGAGTCGGGACGGAGCCAGGACGGGACCGCTGTGGGGTTGGGATGGGGTCACTGCGGCCGCGGATGGCCCCCGCGGACTCCCGCGGACCCGACGGCCGAGTCGCCCGCTCGGACGTCACGGTGGCCCTCGGCGTCTGCGCGGTGTCCTCGGGGAGGAGCCGGGTGCCACATGGGTGCGTGGGCGGCTGCACGGTGACGCCAACACCCGGCTGCTGGGGGGCTGCTCCCCCCCCCCGGGCACCGCCAGGCTGCAGCCCCTGGGGCGGGGGACAGGGTTCTGCGGTTCAGGATTGGGGGTGCAGCACGGGCCACCCCCTCAAACCCTCTGGGGGCCCCAGCTGCGCGGTCTGGGAGGATCAGAAGGGCTGGGGGGGGGGGGGGTACAGTCTGGGCTGGGGGGCTGCAGAGGTGATGGATGCCAGCGGAGCGGGAGCTGAGAGCCCCCGGGCTTTCGGTGGGGTGAGAGGGGAGCGCTGTGGGAGTGGGGGGCACACACGGCCCGCACCCCTTGGGCTGCAGGACAGCTCCTGCCCCACTGGTCAGTGGGATCGGTGCCCAGGAGCCACGGGACACATGGCTGGGCACACCGGTCCCCTGTCCCACGCCGGGTGCTCTCAGGGTGCCCGCGTACCCCACCTCCACCTCCACAGGGTCCGACGCCAGCCGGGGGCTGTTGGGGGGTCTGTCCGGCCTGGGGGCTGCAGGTGCCAGTGCTGCCCGTCCTGGTGGGCTGGTGCCCGTCGGGGGACCAGAGTGTGCCGGTGGCTGGTGGCCGCTGACAGCCACGTCGCTCAGGGCCTCGTTATCGAAGGTTAATTGGATTCTGCAGATGTACTCGGTGCATTAGGCAGGAGCTCAGTCCATGAGCACCCAGCCCCCGCTGCCCTATAAGGACCCCTGCCCACCTCAGAGGGATTAATAGGGAACCCCTATCCGCCCTGGGGGACCCCTGCCGGATCTAACAGGGACCTCTGCCCAACCTGGGGGTCCCCTGCCTTCCTTGGGGGATCCCTGTTCACCTGACGGGGTTGGCGGGGAGCTAACGCTGCTGCGCTGCACCACTGCGGTCATGAGTGCGTCCAGCCTCAGCCCAGCCTCGCTCAGCCCCAGCGAGGGGTCCGGCCGGGAAAGCGCCCGGCAGCGCTTCCCAGAAGGAGCCGCCCCGGCCCTGCCGCGGAAATGGAGCTGAATATCTGAGCAGGGCTGGGCTAAAAGCCTCGGCCTCGCAGCCCCGCGCAGCCCCGGCGGCTCCCGCCATCAATTATTAACGGCGAGATGGATCCGCGGCCTCGCGCGTGCCCGGCTGGGGGGGCGGCTCCGGGAGTACCGGCTGCCGGGACCCCAGCCCCGGGACGGGCTCTCCGCCCTCGGTCCCCATGCCAGAGCCACCCACAGAGCCCGCTCCTCGCCCGGCCGGGACTCGCGGTGCCGGTGCCGTTGCCGGGTGCGGTGCCGGTGCCGATTCTCCTCACGGCGGCGGCAGAAAGCGATGCTGCCCCGCCGCGGGGCCGCGCTGGCCCCGCTGTGACCCCCGCCCCTCCCCGGATGGCTCCTGGCAGGTACAGATGGGACCGGACCCTCCCCAGCCGGGGGTCACCGGCCCCCGCCGCGCTCTCGCCTCCCCGGAGGCGCGGGCAGGGGGCGGGCGGGCGGCGGGGCCGGGGCTGGTCCGGAGCTTCTGCCCGCCGGCTCCCCGGCATCGGGAGGGGCTCGTGTGGCTCCCGGTGCGGTCCCGGGACTCGGCCACACACCGTGCGCCGCCCGGGACGAGGGGCTGGCACCGGGGTCACCGGAGCTCGGCCGGTGCCGCGCGGTGCCAAGCATAGACGCTCCGTTCGGGCAGCGGGGACAGCGCGACTGGACTGGGCACACTGAGGGAGCTGAGCGGTGGAGTACGCGCTGTGACCCGTACCCCGGACCGGGACCAGGACCTGGACCTGCATCAGGACCGGGACCGGGGCCAGGATCATGACCAGGACCATAACAGTGACCGGGAAGCATCCAGGAGCCCCAAACCCGCACAGTTCCCCGGCCGTGGCAGCCCGTGCGGAGCCGGTGCCGGATCTGGGCTGGCAGCGCGGCTGTGTGCCAGGAGCTCCATGCTGGGGTGGTGGGTACCAGCCCCTGCTCGGGGGTCCCGCCGTGCTCCTCTGCCCGCACCCACTCCCTGGCATGGGCCAGCCTTCCCCGCCGTCCGGTCTGGGGTCCGGGGGGGTTGCACAGTCGGTGAGGAGCCGTGGGGGGCTGCGAAGGGCCGTGGGGATCTCGGCTCGGCTCCGCATTAGCGCGGCCGCTGCTTCCCCTGAGCCAAACCTTCATTAGCGTGGCTCCGGCTGCGCCGGGTGGGGCCGCGGGCTGCTCCGCTGGCACCCCAAACTGCCAGCACCCCGGCACCCCAAACTGCCAGCACCCCGACACCCGACACCACGAAGTGCCAGCACTTCAACCCTGCCAGCACCCCAGCACCGGACACCCCAAATGTCAGCACCAACAGCAGCGCGACACCCTAAACCGCCAGCACGCTGGTACCCCAGCGACACCCCAGCACCCCAACCCTGCCTGAACCCCGGCACCCCGACCTGCGAGCACCCTGGCACCCCGAAGTGCCAGGGCAAACACCCCGACCCCACCAGCACCCCGGGAGCCCAACCCTGCCGGTGCCGCTGCATCCCTCAGCCCAGCCCTGCACTCGCCGCCGCCGTTCACCCCGTGCCCCCGTCGGGACACGCCGGTGTCCCCTCCCAAATCCTCTCAGACCCCCTGAGCCCCCCCAGATCTCCCGCACCTCACGCCCCCCCCCAATACCGAGTTCTCCGCATGTACCCCGCGCCCCTCCCAGACTCTTCGTTTCCTTCGTGCCCCCTCGCAGCCTCCAGACCCCCTCATGTCCCCTCATGTCCCCTCATGTCCCCTCAGGTCCCCGACCCCCCCCGTCCCCCCGGTTCCCTCCCGTGCCCCCCCCCCCGCCCCTCCCGTTCCCCCGCGTTGCTCTGCCGCCCTCTAGCGGCGTTCCGCAGCACCACGCGCCCGCAGAGGCCTCTCTGATTGGCGGCCGCTGCTGTCCGTCAAGAGCGCGCCCTCTCGCTATTGGCCACTGCCGGGAACACCCTCCCCTAAACACGGCGGGTCCGGTGGCGGCGGCTCCCGGCGGTTCCCCCTAACGGACCAGGTCGGGGGGGTCTCGGGATCCCGGGCCTCTCCCCGTGGGTCGTGGGGAAGGATCAGCACAGGGCCGAGCTTGCGCTGCCCGCCGCGACTCGAGACTCGCGGGGCACGCTAGGAGTTGTAGTCCCGCCGCTCGCTGCGGCCCCGCCCCGAACACGGAAGTGCGCGAGGCCACAGGCGGAGGCGGCTCTAAGATGGCGTCGCCTCCTCAGGGGGGCCCGATGGCCATCGCCATGCGGCTGCGGAACCAGCTCCAGGCCGTCTACAAGATGGACCCGCTGCGGAACGAGGCGAGCGGCCGTACCGGGAGGGCGGGAGGCACCGGGAGGAGGCGGTGGCGGCGACACCGGGGGCCAGCCCGGGAGGGGACGGGCGGTACCGCGGTGGCGCCGCTGGGGGGCGCTGTGAGACCGAGGGGCGGTGCGGGAAGGCGGGGCCAGGGAAAGGGGGCGTGGCCAAGGGGCGGGGCAGGCACCGGACTGGGGGTGTCCCCGGACCCCCAAAATCCCATTTTCTGGTGTAATAAGGAAAAAACAGGGCATCCAGCCCCCTTCAAATCCGGTTTTCTAGCGTAATAATGGAATACAGAGTGGTCAGTCCTGGTTTCTGGTATGTTAAGGCGTTACAAGGGGGTGCAGCCCCCCAAAATCCCGTGTTCTGCCATAATAATGGAAGACAGGAGGTACAGCTTCCCCAGATCCTGTTTTCTGACATAATAAGAGAAAAGAGGAGGCGTGGCCCCCCAGAATCCCATTTTCTGGCCTTTTCCCATTAAAATAAGACACTGAGACCAGTCTCTCAAAATCCCATTTTCTGGTGTAATAATGGAAGACACGTGGCAATCCCTACAAAGTCCCATTTTCTGACATATCTTAGCAGGACGGTGGTGGCCAGCCTCTCATAATCTGTTTTCTGGCATATTAAAGCAAAACAAGAGGTGCAACTCCCCAAAATCCAATTTTTTTAGCGTGTTAAGGGAATGGCGGGAGAAGATCCTTGGGCTAAGGGGTTCCAGGTGAAGGACGAGAGGGGTCTCGGGGGTCTCCGGGTGACAGGTGGGGGCGGTCTTGGGATGCTCCAGGTGACAGTGAGGTGTCCCCGCAGGAGGAGGTGAAGGTGAAGATGAAGGAGCTGAACGAGCACATCGTGTGTTTCCTGTGCGCCGGGTACTTCATCGACGCCACCACCATCACCGAGTGCCTGCACACCTGTGAGTGTCCCCACCTGGGTAGGGGGGGGGCTGTGAGTCCCGTGGGGGTGTGGTCCCACCCCTCCTACACCTGTCCTTGTCCCCCCACGCCTGTCCTTGTCCCCAGTCTGCAAGAGCTGCATCGTGAAGTACCTGCAGACCAGCAAGTACTGCCCCATGTGCAACACCAAGATCCACGAGACGCAGCCGCTGCTCAACCTCAAACTGGACAGGGTCATGCAGGACATCGTCTACAAGCTGGTGCCCGGCCTGCAGCACAGTACGGGGGACATGGGGGGGCTCAGGGGACATGGGGGGCTCAGGGGACATGGGGGGCTCAGGGGACATGGCATGCAGCACAGTACGGGGGACATGGGGGGGCTCAGGGGACATGAGGGGCTCAGGGGACATGGGGGGCTCAGGGGACATGGCATGCAGCACAGTATGGGGGACATGGGGGGCTCAGGGGACATGGGGGGCTCAGGGGACATGGCATGCAGCACAGTATGGGGGACATGGGGGGCTCAGGGGACATGGGGGGCTCAGGGGACATGGCATGCAGCACAGTATGGGGGACATGGGGGGGCTCAGGGGACATGGGGGGCTCAGGGGACATGGGGGGCTCAGGGGACATGGCATGCAGCACAGTATGGGGGACATGGGGGGCTCAGGGGACATGGGGGGCTCAGGGGACATGGGGGGCTCAGGGGACATGGCATGCAGCACAGTACAGGGGACATGGGGGGCTCAGGGGACATGGGGGTCTCAGGGGACATGGCATGCAGCACAGTACAGGGGACATGGGGGGCTCAGGGGACATGGCATGCAGCACAGTACGGGGGACATTGTGGGGCTCAGGGGACATGGGGGGCTCAGGGGACACGGCATGCAGCACAGTATGGGGGGGCTCAGGGGACATGGGGGGCTCAGGGGACATGGCATGCAGCACAGTACAGGGGACACGGGGACAGGGACGTGGAGCTTGATGCAGACAGAGAGGAATGGGGATATGGACAAGGAGAGAAAGAGGGATGGGGACAGGGTCTGTGGCGGGGGCTTGGTGCAGTGGAGGGAGGGGGGACAGCCAGGGACCGCCCTCAGGGGCAGGTGGGCCCAGGTGTGTCCCTGAGCCACTTGTCCCTCGCAGGTGAGGAGAAGCGGATCCGGGAGTTCTACCAGTCCCGTGGCCTCGACCGGGTGACGCAGCCCAGCGGTGACGGTGGGACGGGGGGGGCACGGGGGGCAGCCAGCTGCAATGCTGGGGGGTGTCGGGGGCACAGGGGGCTGACGGTGCCACCTGTGTCCCCAGACACGGTGGGGGGTGACCCCATGGGGCTCCCCTACAGCACCTTTGACCACTCGCGCGCGCACTATTTCCGCTACGACGAGCACGTCTCGCTCTGCCTGGAGAAACTGAGGTGAGTCCGGGGGGACTGCAGCCCCTCAGTGGGGTGGGGAGGGGACACAGGGGACACTGGGCGTGGCCCCCGACCCGTGAGACCCTGGACACGTGTCCCTTTCTCTTCCCGCCACAGCTCCAGCAAGGACAAGAGCAAGGCCATGCTGCAGGTGAGTGGGGATCCCTGCAGACCCCAGGCCTGACCCCCAGCTGTCACCCTGGCCCTGGCAGGGGTGTGTGGGGTCCCTGGAGGTCCCCCACAGCCCCCCAACCCTCTCTGCCCCTCACAGCAAAAATACGTGAGGTGCTCGGTGCGGGCACAGATCCGACACCTGCGGAGGGTCCTGTGCCACCGGCTGGGGCTGTCCCTGCAGCACGTGAGTGGGGGTCCAGGGGGGGTCCCAGCCCCCAGGGGTGTCCTGGCCCCCCTGATGCAGCCTCCCCGTGCAGGTGCAGATCCTCTTTGACAACGAGCCCCTCCCTGACCACATGACAATGAAGCAGCTTTGGCTCTCACGCTGGTTTGGCAAGGTGGGCATCCATCATAAGGGATGGCAGGCTCTGATTTTGGGGTTCAGCCTGTCGGGGAAGTGGTGGGGTGACTCTCTGGGGGTGGTTCGGGGCATTATGGGGTTGAGGGATTGACGATCTTTAATGTGGCTGCAGTGGTGATCTGGGGGGTCCCTGGCCCCTGAGTGGGTCAGGCAATGGGGGGGTCCCCAAAGGGGTTGGCCAAGTTTGGGGTGCAGCCCCAGGGGAGTCCCTGGGCTGGGACTGGGGTCCCTGTACCAGGGGACTTCTGGGCTGGGCTTCTGGGTCTCTGCCCCAAGGGGATTTTAGGCTGGGGTTTGGGGTCATGGACTGGGATTGCGGAGTCCCTGAGCTGAGGTTTGGGATCCCTGGTCTAGGAGGGAGTCCTGGGCTGGGGTTTGGGGTCATGGGCTGGGATGGGGCGGGGGGGGTCTCTGTCAGGGGGGGGTTCCCTGGGCTGAGGCTTGGAGTCCCTACCCTGGGGGTAGTCCCTGGGCTGGGATCTGGGGTCTCTGCCCCAAGGGGGGTCCTTGGCTGGAGTCCCCCAGCTCTGACCCCCCCCTTGCCCCACAGCCTGCACCCCTCCTGCTGCACTACAGCATCAAGGACAAGAGGAGGTAGGGGCAGGGGGTGGGCACTGCCCCCCCAGTGCAGCCCTGCTCCCGCCCCCCCACCCCCCATAACTTATACCCTTCTTTGAATTTATTTTTGGAATAAAATTGTTCAAAAGTCCCCTTGAGTCCCTGCTTTGTCTGAGGGGGGCTGGGGGCTGCTGTGGGTGTCTCAGGAGGGTCCCCTCTGCTCCAGCAGCTCCAGGAGCCTGGGGGGGCTGCATGTGGGGACTCAGTGACCCCCGAATGGGCTGCACCCATGGGGGGCTGAAGCATGGGGTGCTGGGGGTGCACTGTGGGGCTAGGCAGCCCCCCTGGTCTCCATTCCCCCTCAGCCCCGCGCAGCCCCGCGGGCACTCCTCACATCCATCCCGTCACGATCCCGTCACGGCTGCCTGGCGCATGTCCGGCCCCCCCGCCCCACATAATGAGCCTTAATAAAGTCATCAGCCCTTTGATTGCCGGGGGAAGGGGGGGAACCTCGCAGCCCCCCCCGCCCCGCGCGGCCCTAATTAGCCCGGGACAATATTCCGCCATCTGGATCCTCGCGCGGCAGCCACGGGCACAGCTGCGGGCGGGGGGTCCCGGGGGCGGGGGTGTCCCTGGGGTGGGGCTGGGACCCCACGGCTGCGGGAGGAACAGGTGCCGGATCCCAGTGATCCCGGTGATCCCGGGAACGCGGCTCCGGAGGGGCCCTGGCTGCGGCACGGGGCTCGAAGCCCCCCGGTGCTGACCTCGCTCCGTGGTGCCGGAGCCGGGCTGTGCCGGGCGGCTTTCGGGGATCACCCCTCCGTCCTCGCCCCCCGAACTGTGGTGGGCACGGTCCAGGACCCACCGGGATGGATGTGGCAGCGGGTACCCCGTGGCCCATCCTTCATCCCCGGCCCCGCACTGAGCTCTGCGCTCGGTCCCCCGCGCCGCAACCCCCGCGCCGCCGCCGCTGCCGGGGGATCCGGTTACGGCCCGGCCCGGCCCAGCTGTCGGCCATCGCTCACCGGGCAGGGCGGCCGGGCTCGCCTGCCCAAAGCCCCCACCAGGACGAAGGGAAACCCGGGGGCTGCGAGGCCATCCGGGCATGGGGATCCCAACTGGGGCTGGATGGGTGGGGCGGGCAGAATGGGGGTTCCAAATGAGGGTGGAGCGGTGGGGTGCAGGATTAGGGTCCCAGCCGGAGAGGGAGGGGCGGGGTTGTGGAATGGGGGTCCCAAATAGGACCGGAGGAGCAGGATGGGGGGCTTAGTAGGGCTGGGGGGCTTGGGGGGTCTCGAGCAGGGACAGAGGGTTTGGGGCATGGCCCAGACAGGGCTGGAGGTGTGGGGGAGCAGGATGGGTGTTCTAAACAGGGCCACAGGGATTGGGGTGTAAGACTGGGGTCCCAGCCGAGGCTGGAAAGGTGGGGGTGCAGGATGGGGGTCCCAAATGGGATCAAAAGGATGGGTGGGGTATCCTAAATCAAGATGCAGAGCTGGAGGTGTGGGACAGAGATCCCAACTGGCAGCAGAGGGCTGTGGGTGCAGTGTGGGAGTGCCAGCCAGGGCTGGAGGAGTGGAGGAGCCGGATTGGGATCCCAAACAGGGCTGGGGGTGCAGGACGGGGGTCCAAACGGGGGCTGTCTGTGGGGGAGTGGGCGTGTAGGTGGATGGATGGACGGATGGCGGGGGTAGCGAGGCGGGGGCTGTCCCCGTGTCTGTCAGCAGCGGCTCTGGCAGCCAGTCACAGACGGCAGAGCAGGAAGCCCCCCGGAGCCCCCCACGTCCCCCCCCCCCAGCCCTACACCCCCTCCCTTATCAGCGCCGGCCCCGGAGGAGCCTAATTCAAACCAACTGCGGGGCTGACGTTGGTAAATGAGCCCCCCGCCCACGGCCTGGCCCCAGCGCCCACGGGGGCTGCCCCGGAGACGGGGGGAGATGAGGGCTGGGGGATCCAGCGGGGCAGGGGCAGGTACTGGGGGGATGTTCCCGTACCCCCGAGGCGCGGTCAAGCTGAAGGCACTTTGATGTCCCCCCGGCCCGTCATGCTCCGAGGGGGCTAATGGCCCCCGGCTCCAGCCCGGCAGAGAGGGAAACCTGAGCCCCCGTCCCCCTGTCCTTAACCTGGGGGGCTGTCGGGGGTCCCCAGCTCTGCCCGAGAGGATCTGGGCATGGCACAGACCCACGTGAGACCAGAGGGACGGGACCCTTAAGAACTCCTTGGCTATGTGGGACCCCCAGGGACCCACTGGGGATGGCGGCACCCCCAGCCTGGAGGGTCCCAGGGCTCGGATATGGGGTGAGAGGTGAAGTGACCCACCCATTGTGTCACAGGGATGTGCCAGGGGGCTGCACGTGCCGTACTGGGGGGGGGGGGGGGGGGGGTCTGTGGGAGGGACCCCACAGAGAGACTCCTCAAGCCCCCACCCTCCACAGCCCTGCAGCTCCTGTGCCTTGTGGGGGGGCACTGGGGGCACAGCACAGCCCGGGGAGGGAGGCACAGCATCACCCCTCCCTCCTATGCCAGTCCCCAAGCACTGCCCCCTCCTACTCCACACCCCACACCCCTGCCCCTCGCTGGGGCTCATCTCCAGCCCCCTCCAACACCCCAGAAAACCCACCAGCCCCACGGACTCCCACTCTGGGGGTCCTGCTTACCCCCAGCCGCTGCCCTGACCTGGGGGTGGGCACAGGGGTTGGACTCCGGGCTGCTGAGCCCCCCGGCTGTGCAGAAGCCCCTCCCGGCTGCACCGTCCCCGCCATGCTCCGGCAGCACCGGCTCCTCGCAGCCGTGACAGAGACAGATGAGCCCCCGGCACCCTCACACCCCATTGCCGGGTGAGGGGCCATGCCCGGCCTCCTGGAACGTGGCGGGCACTGGGATGGGCTGCGTGGGCACCGTGGGGACACGTGTGACACAGCATTGCCCCGCATCCTGACCTCCCACCCCAGGGCACCCACTGGGCCACGGCCATCCATCCCTGTGGTGCCCGTCCCATCCCGTCCGTGCCCTGCGGAACGCGGCACGGGCACGCGGCTGTCACGACGGGAATGAGCTGTCACGACGGGAATGAGCTGTCACGACGGGAATGAGCCACCGCCCCAGCGCGGGGGACGTTCCCTGTAACGAAGCGCCGGGACGAGGCTGATGAGAAAACCCAAACGCAATTTAATTCCTGTCACCGCCTGAGCGGCTCTAAATGACCCCAGGGGGTTCTGACGGGCCCACGCTGAGCCCTCCCTCGCCCGCCCCACACTGTGCCCTCCTCACCCCCGCTGCCCCCCTCCCCGGGCCCGTGTTTCCTGCCCGCTTCCTGAGGATGTGGGCACCGGCACTGGCACCGGGATGCCCGCCGGCGTGGGAAACGGGGGCACCTTCCTGCGGACAGAAGGGTCATGGCAGGGCCTGGGAAAGTGCCGCCCCCGGGACCCCACCACCCCCTGCAGCCGCCTGGAGGAACCCCGGGATTGCTCGGAGCAGCCGCGCTGGTGATGGGAGCACTTGCGGCACCAAGCCGGCCCTGCCGCCGGCATTCCCGGACTGCCCGGGACCCTGGAGGCGCAGTCCCAGCTGCTGGGTGCTGACAGGGCGAATGTCACCAGCGACAGGGCCACCGAGCACCGTCAGCCCCTGTTGGCACGGGTGCGAGGCGTGGTGGGGCCGTGGGAGCGGGGTCAAGGCACCCCTTCACATCTCCCGGTTTATTTTGGCCGCCGGAGTTTCCTCCAAGCCTTTGTCCGGTGGCTGCAGTCCCCCCGCGCCCCCCGGGCGTCTCCGCACCGGCGGGGGGATGCGCCGCGGGAGCACCGCCCCGGCACGCCCCACCGGCACCGGCACCGGCGGCGTGGGAGTGCGGGGAGGAGGCTCCGGTGCCGGTGGGTCTGCCACGGGCACGGGTGGGAGGACATGGGATGGGATATGGGACAGGACATGGGATGAGACATGGGACAGGATATGGGTTGGGATGGGATGGGACATGGGAAGGGACATGGGACGGGAGATGGGATGAGACATGGGACAGGATATGGGATGGGATGGGATGGGACATGGAATGAGACATGGGATGGGATATGGGATGAGATGGAACATGGGATGGGATATGGGATGGGATATGGGATGAGATGGGATGGGACATGGGATGAGACATGGGACGGGATATGGGATGGGACATGGGATGAGACATGGGACGGGAGATGGGATGGGACAGGATATGGGAGGGGATATGGGATGAGACATGGGATGGGACATTGGATGGGACATGGGATGGGATATGGGACAGGACATGGGATATGGCATGGAGTGCACAGGGGACGCACACAAGGGGTAGAGATGGGCACAAAGGGCAGGTGTGGGTGCTCTTGGGGGGTGCCAGTGGTTTGGGTTTGGGTGCTGCTGCCCCGACGTGGATGCTGGTGCCGTGGTGTGGGTGCCACAGCAAGAGTGCCATGGTGCCAGCACCACGGTGTGGGTCCTGGTGCTGTGGCATGGCTCCCAGTGCTGTGGCGTGGGTCCTGAAGCCACGACGTGTGTCCCAATGCCATGCGGGTCCCAGTGCCATGACGTGGATCCCAGTGCCACAATGTGAGTCCTGGTGCCACAAAGTGGGTGTCAGTGCCATGGTGTGGGTGCCAGTGCCATGATGTGGGTATCGGTGCCATGGTGTGTGTTCCAGTGCCACAGTGTGGGTGTCAGTGCCACAAAGTGGGTGCAGTGCCATGGTGTGGGTGCCAGTGCCATGATGTGGGTGCCAGTGCCATGGTGTGGGTATTGGTGCCACAGTGTGGGTGCCAGTGCCATGGTGTGGGTGCCAGTGCCACGGTGTGGGTGCCAGTGCCACAGTCTAGGTGCCAGTGCCATGGTGTGGGTTCCAGTGCCACGGTGTGGATGTCAATGCCACGGTGTAGGTGCCAGTGCCACGGTGTGGGTGTCAGTGGCACCGCGGGGGCCCCGGTGCCCTGTGAGTCCCAGTGCGGTGGCGCTCTCCATCCCGCCATTGTTCCGCCCTTTGAAGTCGGTGTTTCCTGGCGGGTTTGTCCCGGCCCGTCTGCGCCGGTGCTTCCCAGCCATAAATCACCCAACACGGGGGTTCGATGCCCACGTGCCCACGGCCACAGCCTGGCAAGGGACTCCCACCGAGCCCACCTTCACCTGGAACCTGCCAGGGCAGGGCAAGGACTCACTGGCGCCCCATGGTACTGTCAGGATGGACATCACAGCGGTCCCTTCCCCATGGACCTCCCATCCCCCGTGACTCCCGATGGTATAACGGGATGTGGATAACCCCGGGGTTAGGATCTGGGGCAAATCACAGCAAGATTGGAAGTGCCCATGACAGCCCAGCCGATGTGCCAGGGCTTAGGACGGTCCCTCCACTCCTGTCTGGCTGCCCCCAGCGCCCCGAGGCTTCCGTCCGGGCCCAGCGCTGACGGCACGGCCGTTCCCTCCGCTATTCCCAGCATTTCCTGGGGTTTATTGTCTTTCCCTCCCTGTCCCACCTTCCTCGCAGGAAACCCTTCGTCCCACGGGGCCGGCGGCTCCGTTACCAGCAGGACGGCGCTCCCGGCCCCCTCCCCATGGGAAGGGGTACACCCGGCGCCCCGGGAGCTGCTCAAGTGCCCAAACCCTGCTCAGACCCCGGTACCGAGGGGTCCCGGCTATACCACGCAGGTCTGAGCCCCCGTCACGGCCGTGCCGGTGTCGATACCGGGGTCCCACGGCGGAGAAGAGGCTGGGGACTGTCCCCAGAGCCCGTCTCCAACGGCGGGGCGTGTTCTGCCACGGCTGTCGCCCACCAGTCCCCTGATCCCTAAAACAATTTGGGTGCGTTATTGCAACGCCGCGTCTCCGTCTGCCGGATAATTGCATGTGATCCCGGCAGGGAGGGGCCGTGCCGCCATCATCCCGCGGCTCTGACGGCGGCACTGGGCTCCCGCCGTGGGACAGGGGCTGGAGAGAAGTGGGAGAGCCCAGCATGACAAGGGGGTGCTCCTGGAGGGGTTAACCGGGGTCTGCTCCCTCCTCATCCCCGTCTCATCCCATCTCCATCCCCATCGCCGTGTCCCTTCCATTCCCATTGCATCCTCATCTCCACCTCATCCCATCCTCATCCTCATCCATCCTTCCGCTCTTCCTACACCCCCCGGACCCCCACACCCCCCCCGGGGCCTCGGGCGGCAAATTCCAAAGGGCACCCGGGAAGATTAATGGCGGGGCCGGGGCCGGGGCCGGGGCTGGGCCGGCCGGTAACCGGATCGCCCCGCGGGAGCAGGAATGCGCCGCTGACCCCGCCGTGCCCGCCTCGCCGCGAGGGTCCCGCCACGCGGGGTCACCACGGGCTCAGTCACCACGGGCACCGTGCAGCCCCTGCCCCAGCCAGGGACATCCCACAGTCCCCAAACCCTACGGGGCTCTGTCCCCGGATCCCCAAACCCAGAGACACGTCCTGGGGACCCAGGGACAGGCAGCGGCCCCGAGGTCCCTGGGATGGGGTGACAGTCATCACACTTCCCATTCTGGGATGGCTGCCACGGTGCCACCTCCCTGCCCACATCCAGAGGACGCCACGCGCCATCTCCTCTACCCCACAGCAAGATGGGCACACCAGGGGCTCCATCTCCCTCTTCTCGCCCCATCCTCAGGAGAGCAGAGACCCCTCCTCCAGCCCCCCGGGAATGGGGACACGCAGCGTTGTCGTGCCGTGCCGTGGGGCATGTGGCGTGGAGGCCGCGGGGACTGCGGGGGCCGTGGGGGCTGCAGGCGGCCGGCGCGGAGCAGCTGTCGGGTCTAAAGTTACGGTGGCGGCTGGGGGCGGGGAGCGAGGCCCAGAGAGGGACGGGGTCCCCGTGGGGGTGTCCTCGCTTGGGGTCCCCCTGTTGTCCCAGCCCGAAGCTCCCGCGGGGCGCAGGGCCGGACCCCGCCAGGCGGGGAGGATGCAGGACAGACCAGGGCTAAGAATAGCGCTGGGGTGGGAGGAGGAGGAAGGATGGGGCTTCCTCTGCGACGCCTCTTCTTCCTCCTACCCGGCTCTGCCAGGCAGCACGTGTGACACTCCGAGTGCCACCTGACCCCCCCCCCCCCGCGCTGTCCCGCACCCCCATTCCCAGTGTGACAGCCCCTGCTGCCGGCTGCAATCGACAGTGTCCCCCGGAGCACCCAGCGTGCCCGCAGCCCGTACGAGTGCCACCCCCACCACTCCCTGCCGCTGTCACCCCCCCGCCGCTGTCAGGCCCCATCACCACTGTCACCCCCCGCCGCCGCCGCGTTTCGTTGCACTTCACTTTTTAATTAACCTCGGGGCGCTGCCTCGCCGGGGTTAATGGCAGCGGTGACCCGCGCGGCCATCGATCCCCCCGAGCCCTGTGCCGTGCTCGCGGCGACGGACGGGCCCCCTCGGGGTGCTGCGGGATGACAGGGGCGTGTGCACCCCCCCTCCCCTTCAATCCTACGCATGGCAGAGTCCCGTAGGACCCCCGGGGTGCCCCCACTCTGCTGCCACCACTGTGGGGCACACATTTCTCGAGGTGTCCCCAGCCAGGTTTAGGGGTGGTCCCATAGTGGCCCTGGTGCCACGTCCCCCCCCCCTCCCCTCATTGGGGACCCCCTCCCGGCCATTCAGTGGTCCCGTGGCAGTGCCAAAGGCGGGGTCCCGCCCCCCTGCAGCCGCCCCAGCCCCCTCCCTGCTCAGGTGCCCCTGTCACCCCTCCGTGCTTTAATCCGGGGGTCGTTCATCTTGGGCGGGGGCCGGGCTGTCAACGCCCAGACGGGCCATTTCCGAGCCGAGTCCCCCGCGCTCAGCCCTAATTGAATCCTCATGGCCCCGCCGCCGCCTCGGCCCCGCCGCGGCACCCGCCACCGTCCCGCTGCCCGCAGCAGGTCTCCCACGGGTCCCGGTGCCACGGGCACGCTGGGGGTGCCCCACGCCGGGCACAAGCCGGAGGCACTCGGAGCGCCCCCCACCCTCTCCAGCCGCCCCATCCCGGTTGCTGCCCCCCCTCCCCCGGCACAGAGACCCCCGCTCTGTGGGCAGCGGTTACGCGGCCCCACGCCACGGCTCTGCCCCACGGCGGGATGGGGATCCCACGCCCCAACAGCCCAGCCTGTCCCCGCTCCCCAAAGCCACAGGTCAGCTCTGGACGGACCCCGACCCCATGGGGATCCCAGCGGGTCCCTCTGTTGGGGCAGGGGACGGGGAGTCCCCCCCATCCTGGAGTGCCGTGCGGGGGTCAGGGGGCGTGGGCGGCCGAGAGCCCGGCGGGGGGGCAGCGGCGTTTGCTGCAGCCGGAGCCTTTGAAATGCAACCCCCCCCCCCCCGCCCACGGCCCATTTGGCCGGAGTTTGGCCCAGGCACAAATGGAGGCCCCGGAGCGAGCAGGGGATTCCGGGGGGGGGCGGCAGCTGGGGCCGGAGCTGGCGGGACCCGCTGACCCCGGCCGCTCCCTGGCACTCTGGCACTGGCACTCGTGGCTCCACGTGTGTGTGCGCCCGCACACGCGTGTGGCGGCTCCGGATGTGAGCTGGTGTGTCCGTGAGCCCTCCATGCACACCTGGACACACCTGCACGCGCCTCTGCACACCTGCACGCACCTGCACACAGCTGTGCCCGCACACACGGCCGCGAGGAGCCTGCTGGGGCGGTTGTGGCCACGCAGACAACACGGGTGTGGGAGCCGTGGAGGCATGTGCAGGGCCCCGTGTGTCCCCAGTCCTGCGCTGTCCCCATGTCCATATCCCCATCCCATCCCATTCCCCCCCGCTCCCCCCGTGCCGTGGTTGTGCTCAGACCCCCGGAGCGCGGGGGGCGATGCCGCTCCTCTTAATGAATCGATGATTTGCCAACAGCCCCAGGGAGGGATCCCCGTCTCCCCTGGCTCCCCCGACTCCCGACACATCCATCCCCATTCACCGGAGCCAGGTGTAATCCCATTATTCCCGGCTCCGCTGAGGTCCCAGCCCACCACAGGGTCAGGATTTATTGCCAGTAATTGCTGGGGTCCCGTCCCCCGGCGCGGGGGGGCTCCCGGCACCCCCCCGGCGCTGCCGCCGCTCCTTACACTTTAATTCCGCACCGAGCTGTTCCCTTATTAAAGGAAAATTCATTTGCCAGCGATTTCCATGTGCCGGGGCCGCGCGGGGCCGAGGCCCTAATCGCGTTACAGAGCGCTGCGGCGCAATATTGGGATGGAGCCGATAAATAATGGATCAGGGCGGCGCGGGGCGGGGGAAGCGCGTTACGGGGGCGCCGCACCCCGAATTGTGTTACCCCCGGCGCTGCGCTGGCACCCCAGCACCCTGCTCCTGCCACCCCGCTCCCGGACCCCTGGCACCCCAGCACCCCGCTCCCGGCAGCTCTCCGGGGTGTGCGGCCCCGGGTGGGGGAATACCCGGAGCTGCCGGTGCTTGGAGCCACCAGGATGGGGGATGCTGGGTGGGGGGACACGGCAGCAGCCCCGGATCCAGCACGAACACCCCTTCGGTGCCCCCTCATGCGTGGACACACACACACACACGCACACACACACACACACACACACAAACACACGCGTGTGCCCCGGTGCTGCTCATGGCGGGGATGGGGCGTGAGGGGCTGAGAGATGGCTGGGACCCGAGGTCCCAGACCTCCAGGAACCCCCCCCAAAGACCCCCAGGGACATCCCCGGGGTGGAGGAGTGGGACAAAGGCGGAGGCTGTTAGTGCCACACCGGGGGTAGGTACCCTGAGGTGCCCTCAGCCCCAGGCCGTGGACGTGCCCGTTACCGTCCCCTCGGGCCACGGGCCAGCGCCGGGCACTCTCCCGGCTCCGCAGGAAGCTCCCGTGTTCCTGCAAAACCCCCGAGGGCTCGTTTTGTTCCCACCCTGTGGCCTGGTTTGGGGTGAAAAGCGTTTCCCATCCTGTGTTCCTGGCAGCTGGAGCCAGCACTTCCCACACCGAGGGGAAGCCGGAGGGGTCGGGCAGGGTGGGAGGGGGGGCTTAGCCCACCCCAGAAATGCCTCACCGGCCGCCTCTGGGCACGAGTGGGGGCTCGGGGAGGGAAGGAGGTGCCAGCACCATGATCTGGGAGCACCCCTGGGCGCAGGGATTCACCACAAGAGAAACGCGGGGGATAATGGGGGGTTGATGAGAGGGGCCGATGGGGTGAGGGTGACACCCCATCCATCAGGGTGAGCACCACTGCTGGAGATCTGGCGGGTTCCTGCAGATTCCCGTGCCGCAGCCCGGTGGGAGCGCTCCCACATTCCCAGCCCGGGGCTCGGCTGCCGAGATCCCGCTGGCCCCGGAGGAGCCGGAGCGTTCCAGAGGGGTTTGCTCAGCGGGTGGGCGGCCGCAATTCCCCATCCACACCAGAACGTGGAATCACCCTGAGGAGCGATTTCCCGGTGTGCGTGTCCCAAAGCGTTAAACCAGGGCTGAGACCGCGGCCCCCCCCATGGGGCTGGGATCCCCGGCAAGGGTTGGGACTCCTGGCAAGGGCTGCGACCCCCATTCCCTGCTCACCGGGCACCCAGGGCCTTGTGTGGCCGGCACGGTGGCCTCATTCCAGCGGTGCTGCTGGAAGGGACCGGGCTCGCAGCGGTCCATCCGAGTGCAGGACCGCTGGCAGCTCCGCTGGGGGGTTGGGAATGGGGGTCCCAGCTCGGGACGGGCTCCATCCCCCGGTGAGAGCCGGCGGCACGTGCGGCCGCGGCAGCTCCGCCATCTCCCCGCGCCCTGCGGAGAGGACAAAAGCCGCGTGCGAGGAATCCGTGCAAACGCCGCTGTGCCCGGCACGCCGCCGTGCGAGGGGCCCCGTGTCCCTCTCCCAAACCGAGCCCCCTCCCCACCCCCCCCACCCCCCCCACCCGCCGGCCTTTAATTGCTCCGGCTGCTGGGAAATTTCAAGGTTGAATTTGTCAAACTCCGATTTCCAGCCGGGAGATCGCGTTCTGCCTTTGTCAGCAAGATTGGAAAAAATCCCCCCCCCCCACCACTCCCTCCCGCCCCCTCCCCACTTCCATAATCCTGGCATCGGCGCTGCCGGATCCCCCTGCACCTGCTCCCCCAGGCCGGCTCCGTGTGCTCCCACCGGCCCCCCCCGGCACCGTCCGCAGGTTCATTACCGCCGTGACCCCCGTGACCTCGCCATGTCCCCGATCCCAGCGACAGATCCATGGGGACACCGGACGGGATTGGGGCTGGGGGGTACCGAATCGCCTCTCCGGAGGGGCAATTCGGCATCCCCCAGCCCCAAACCCGCCGGATAATCCGGACGCGGCGTCGCCAGCCGGGCCTCACCTGCGTGTGCGGCATCCCGGGATTTTTACGAGCGGCCGAAATCCCGGAGCTATTTGTACCGGGAAAGGGCAGCGGGAATGTGGCGGGGAGGGGGGGGGAATTTATGGCTCTGAAACCCAAAACCCACCCAAAAGGGCTTAATCACTCCCAGCCGCGGCCCCGATGCTTTTATGGGGCATTTTAGAGCAAAAGAGCCAATAAATTTTTGGGTGAGGGTAAGAGCCGCGGTGAGGATGAGGAGGAGGGGGGACCCACTGGGGTGGGTTAAAATGGGGGACACAACAGGGGGGAGGCGCGGGGCTGCGCCCCGGTAGTGGCGGAGAGGGGTCGGTCCCCCCCCCTCGACAGGGGGGGCGTCGGTGGCTCCTCCTCCTCCTCCTCCCGGTATCCCGGGGCTTTAAGGCGGTGGAACGGGAATCGCGGGGCTGGGGGGGGGGGGGCGGCGGCGGCGGGTCCCGGTCCCGGCGCGGGTCCCGGTCCCGGCATGACCTCGGCGGGGGAGGCGGCCGGTTCCCCCCCGCTGCCCGCCGCGGTCGGCGGCCACCGGCGGAGCCCCCTGGACCGGCTCCCGCCCCCCGCCAACACCACAAAACCGCTGACCCCCTTCGGCATCGAGGACATCCTTGGACGTCCCCGCGGCGGGAGCCCCCCCGGGACCGGGACCGGTCCCGCCGCCCCCCCCCGCCCCGACAGGGCCCCGCGGCGGCGGCGGCGGCTGCGCCCCGGCCTCGCCGCTCTGGGCGCTGGAGGAACTCGCCAGTAAAACCTTCCAGGGGCTGGAGCTGGGAATGCTGCAGGCGGCCGGAGGTACCGGGGCCGGGGGGCTGCCGGGGCGGAGGGGCTCCGCCGGGAGCGGGGCGGCCACCGGGAACCGGGCACCGGGCAGGTGGCGGGGCTGGAGGGCGGTGGGGAGGCCGTGGCGAGGACAGGGACGCCCCTCGTCCCCGTCCCGGGAAGTTTCCTCATTGTCCCTGAGGGGCGAGCGGGGCTGCGAGGCCCGAGAAGCCGCCGGTGCTCGGCCGGGACAGCGGGGACACGCGGCAGCCTCAGTCCGAAGGGAGGGAGAAGTCCCGGGGCCGAACACAAGGAACCGGAACGAGCCCCGGCCCCGGTGAGCCGCCACAGGCACCGAGGCACCGGAGCTCCGGGAGAATCGGCCGCTCCCGGGGCCGGCAGTTTTACCGGGAGCCGCGGGACCGGGAGGTGGATCGGCGCCGCCGAGTCGTGACCGTGACCGTGACCGAGCGCGGGGGCCGAGCGGTGGATCGGGCCCGCCGGCAACGGAAACCCGGTACCGGCCCCGAGCCTCAGGGGGACGGCGGCTCCGTCCGGGGCTTGGCCTGCTGGAGCAGCCCTGTACCGGCGGGGTCCGACGGCCGCTCACGGACGGGGACGAACCGGCCCCACATCCACCGAGCTCGGCCGAAACGGGAGGACGGGCGGAAACCGACAGCCAGCACGGCGCCTCCGGGAATGAAAAAATCCGTTACTGGGTTGGAGAGGCGGACGCGGACGGACAGATCGAGTCTCCGGGATTAACGGAAAATCCCTCAGACGGAGGGACACACGGACCGGCAAAGCACGGCGTCGCCGGGAATGAATAAAACCGTTACCGGGACAGCCAGACCGACGCGGACAGACCGAAAAAGGCTCCGGTAATTAAAGCAGAAAAACGATTCCCGTCCCTTACTGAGACGGACAGAGAGAGTCTCCGTGATTAACGTGGAAAAAAAAAAAAATATTACCGGGACGGACAGAACGACAGTCACGGCAGAGCAGTGTGCCGGTAATTAACGGATACGATTGGGCACAACGCGATTCACGCCGGTAACGAAAAACCCTTTGGACAGACGGACACGGACCGCTAGATCAGCCCTCCCGTGAGTAACCGAACCTTCGTTACCGATCGGACAGATGAACGAGGATGGAGCCAGACTCCGGTAATTAACGGGGGGGAAAAAAAATCCCTAATTACGGAGAGTCGCTCCGGTAATTAAGGAACCATAGCGGGCAGACAGACGGACAGATAGAGCAGCGATCCTGTGATTAACGAATAAACCAACTCGTTAATGGGCGGACAGACGAACAGAACGAGGATGCCTCGGGCTCCCGGTTTTAAGGTAAAAACCCTCGTTATCTGACGGACGGTCACGGCATGGAACGAAATAAGTGAGCGAAAATATCCCATTACCGGGTGGACAGACGGACAGGAACGGGGGCGAAGAAAATCTTTTTTCCGGGACGGACAGACGGGCAAAAACGGGGCCGATCGGAGCTCCCGGAATTAAGGTAAAAAGGCCCGTTACCGGACGGACATATCGATAGAAAATGGATCGGAAAAAAAAGAAAAAAAAACCAACCAAAACCACCGAAACAAACCGTTACCGGGTCATCAGACAGACAAAAAAGGGAACGATAGAGGCTCCCGGGCGGAGGTAAATTCCCGTTACCGGCCAGACGGAAGGACAGACACGGGATTAATAAAAATGAACGAAAAAAAGCCCCGTTGCCGGCCAGAAAAACACGGGAGCGATCGGGGTTCCCGGAGCGGGCGTGAAGCTCCGGTACCGGCCGGACAGATGGACACGGCAGAGCGGGGATCTCGGAATTAACAAAACCCGGTCGCGAACCGGCCGCGGGTAACGGCGGAACGAGCCGGGACTGGCGGACAGACGGAGGTGCCGGTAATTCAGGTAAAACCTCGTTACCGGGACGGACCCACCGACACAGCCGGGACAGCCCAGGGCTTCCGTGATGAACGAAAACGCCTCTTCGCTGCGACGGAAGGACGGACTGACCACGGAGAGATCAGGGCTCCCGGAGCGGGGGTAAATCCCCGTTACCGAGAGGGACGGACGGACAGAAACGGGGCCGATCGGGGCTCTGAGAGTGGAGGGGAAGCCCCGTTACCGGACTGAGGGACGAACGCGGCATCGATCAGGTTTTCGTGACCTCGGTAAAGCCGTGCTACCGGGACGGACCCACGGACTCGGCCAGGACCGCCGGGGGCTCTTCTGCTGAACAAGGAGTGAGTCCGCGCTGCGAGAGAGCCCGGGAGCCACGGCTGTTACCGGGGGACGCACGGCCCGAGCGAGCCGCGTTATCGAGAGGCGGATCGGTGCCACCGGCAGCGGCGGGGCTGGAACGGACCGGGGGCCGGAGCGGAAAGGAGATCGGGACAGCGATCGGGATCCCGCCGGCGGCGTGGAGCCGTGCCCGGGGTGGCGATCCACGTCTCGCCGGGGGTTCTCTAGGTCGCTAAGGGCAGCAGCGACCGCACCGGCACCGGGAGAGGCGTCGGGGTCGAATCTGCGGATCAGCACGGCCTCGGTTCTCCTGGAATCCTAGAGAAGAAGGATCCCGGTTCTCTATCGAGGCTCCCGGCTTCGTTCCTGCCCGCCGGAGCCGCCGCCGGCGGGACACGGGTGTATCAGCCCCGGTCGCAACGGGGGCGACTCCGACACGACCGCGGCCGCTGTAGAACGATGACTCCCGGTTTCTGGCGCCGGCCGCGGTTCGGTTTGCTCCGCTGGGTTGGGCACGACTCGTCTGCCTTCGGTTCGATATGGCCGGTTCGTCTCCGTTCGACCGGGAGTCGGCGGGGCCGGGACGCACCCGCAGGGCTCGGCGGGGCCGGTGCGGCTGCAGTTACCGGTGCCCCGGCACTGCTGTGCCCACAGGTCGGGACCCGCAGTGCTCGGAGCGGGTCCCGGTGCGTGTACCGGTGTCTTTGACCTGACGCCGCTGCCCCCGCAGGTCGAGGCCCGCGGTGCTCTGCGCGGCTCGGCGGTGCCGGTGCTCTCGGGGTCCCCGTGCCGGTAGCCTGCCCCACAAACCCTTCCCCGCCGGGCATCCCGGTGCCGCTGCGGTTCCCGGTGCCGTTACCGATGCGATGCCCCGCACCCGCAGGCACTTCACAGCCGGGGGCCGCTCCCCGGTGCGGGTCCCGGTGCTGCTCCCCGGTCTCCGTGCCCTAACCCCGCTGTCTCCGCAGGTCCGTCCCCGCCGGGCGCCTCGGGCCCGCGCCCTCCCTGCAGGAAGCGTCGCAAGTCCCGGACCGCGTTCACGGCGCAGCAGCTGCGGGAGCTGGAGCAGCGATTCCGGCGGCAGCGCTACCTCTCCCCGGTGGACCGGGACGCGCTGGCGGCGCGGCTGGCGCTCTCCGCCGCCCAGGTCATCACCTGGTTCCAGAACCGCCGCGCCAAGCTCAAGCGGGACCTGGAGGAGCTGCGGGCGGACGTGGCCTCGCTGCAAGCGCTGCCCCCCGCCGCCCTGCAGCAGCTGGCGGGGCTGCCCGAACCCCCGGGGGCTCCCGGTACCGGCACCGGGACCACAGAGCCCGCCGAGCTCTCGGAGGAGGAGATCGACGTGGCGGACTGAGCCGAGCACGCTCGGCTCCGTTCGGATCCACTGGGACCGAGACTGCTCCGTTCGGATCCACGTGGCTCCACTCGGGCCGGCTCGGCCGAGTTCGGATTCACTCGGGTCCGAGACTGCTCCGTTCGGATCCGCCGGACTCCGTTCGGCTCCGTCCGGGTGCACTCGGGTCCGTTCGGAGTGACTCGGCCCCGCCGCACCCGCTCGGCTCGGTTCGGAAAGGAGCCGAGCCCAGCCCCGCCCCCTCGGTGCACCCTTTTGCGGCTTTTTTTTTGTTCGTCTTTCCATTGTTTTGGTTTTTTTTTTAATTTTATTTTCTATCGGCCCCCGGTGTAAATATTTGCAATAAAGGCAACACCTTAATATGGACCCCAGAGACCTCCACCCCCCACTTTTTTTCCGGGCGAGCACCTCCCACCGCGGGCATTAATTTGTTTTAACCGGTGATTAATTACCGGCTGCGGCCGCCCCTGCCCCCCTCAATTTGCATATTAATCAAATTGTATTTGATCTCACGCCTGTCACACCCTCCCCTCAAGCTCCTGTCACCAACCAGTGACATTAAGGGGGGGTGGAGACCCCCCCTCGCTGTCCCCCGGGGCTGGAGTGACACGGGGAGTGACGGGGGACAGAGGGGGACACGCGAGGGAGAGGGGTGGCAGGGAGGCTGAAGGCCACCGGCCCAAAACAAGGCCAGAGAGCAAAAGAAATCTCAGCTTTATTAAAAAACTCAACTTGGTACAAATCCCTGAGGGGCCTCGGGGAACAGCCCAGGCCCAACCCCTCAGCACACCCCAGCAGCCCCAAGGCACGAGAGGGAGACATTCCCACCCCTGGCAGTGGGGGGACAAGGCACAGGCAGGTACAGGCAGGTGAGGGGGGGGGGCTGCCAGGGGCCCCCCCAACAGAGCAGGGTCAACTGAGCAGCCCCCTGGGGGTGGCCTTGCCCTTGGCACGGGGCATGGGGGCCGGGGTGGCGTGGGCCGGGTGCTTGAGTTGCAGCAACAGCTTGCTGCCCTCCAAGGTGGCACCCTGGGGACAGAAGGAGCTGGCACCGGGACAGGTCCCCTGTGGGGACAGGGTGTCCCAGGGCCACCCGAGAGGTGGAGGGGGGTCCCACAAGTTCCCCCAGCTCACCTGCATGGCCCTGAAGGCCTCCTCGGCCTCTGCTTTCCCGCAGAAGTTGATGAAGGCGCAGTGGCGGCCCGGGAGCAGCCGCACGGAGCGGATCTCCCCAAACCTGGGGGGCACAGACCCCCAAATGTAGGGGGGCAACAGTTAGAGATTGCTAAATGGGGAGGTGGAGGGTTAGAGACCCCCAAACCTGCAGGGTCAGAGACTCTCAAACATGCAAAGCAAGGTTTGCCAACCCCCAACAGCTGGGGAAGGGTGAAAGACTCCCAAAGATGGAGACTGAGACACCCCCAAGTCTCCAGAATGGGGGAACAGAGACTCCCAAACCTGAGGAGGAACAGTTAAAGACACCCCAAGCTGTGGGACAGAGACCTCCCAAACCTGTGGGTGGTGTGTGAGTCAGACACTACTCCCCAAGCATCCCTTGCAGGTCAAAACCACCAGAGAATGAGGATAGAGACAGAGCTGGGGAGCTTGGGGGGTCACCAGGGCTGTGCCAGGGGCTTGGGGTCCTGGAGGAGGAGAGGTCCTGGGGGTCACTCACCGGCCGAAGGCACGACGCAGCACCTTCTCGTTGATGTGGGAGGTGACGTTGCCCACCCAGAGCGGGAAGCAGTCCCTGCCAAGAGCCATCCTGGTGTCATCAGAGCCAGCACTGCCCCGCTCTGGGCCCCCCCTCCCAAATCACCAGAGCCCCGTACCTGGCGGGGTGGCTCGGTGGCAGTGTTGGGAAGTCACTGGCGACAGCAGGTGCCCGTTCCGGGTCTTTTCTGGAGGTCCTGGCACTGCCTCCCGTCACACTTTTGTCACCTGTGTCCTGGCAGCTCCCGGTTGCCCATCCTGCTGCCGAGGGGCCAAAGGGGTTCAGCACCCACTGGGGACACAGGGATACCCCCGGGGTCCCCCCAGCCCACCCACCCCTGTCCCTTACCAGGGAGAAACAGCGGCTCCTTAGCCTTGAGCAGGAAAGGGGACACGGGGACGCCCCCGGGGCGGCTGCACTGCTGTGAGGGGACAGGGGTGAGGTGTGGGGGGCACAGCAGGACAGGGGGCAGGGGGTAGGGGATTGGGAAAGGGGGGGGTCTCACCTGCAGCAGGGCCCTGCAGGCCTCCAGCTGCGTGGCTGCCTCAGCATAGGCCCCGTCCTGCAGCAGCAGCTCCTCGAAGGTGCGCGCGGCCTCGGCGTAGCGCTGGGGGCCGGAGGGCACCTGCGACCCCCTGCCAGGCCCCACAGGCACCCCGCACCCCCCACCCAGCCCAAATGGCACCTCAAAGCCTCACTGACATCCCCCAGCGCAGCCCTACCCCGCCCCAATAACACCCTGCAGCACCCCCAGTGCCCTGCCCAGTCCTCCCAGGCCCAACTCACAAATAATGTGACCAGCCCCACCCCTCAGCCACTGCACCCTACAGCTCCTCCAGTGCCCCACAGCCCCCACCCAGACCCACTCGCACCCCTCAGCCCCCTGCCCAGCCCAGCAGCATTTCAAACCCCCCAGTTTGTCTCCAACACCACCCCACAGCACCCTTCAGCCATCCTGAAAGCCCCATCCTTGCTCCTAGAACGCACCCAGCCATGGCACCCACCTCCTGCAGTCCTCCCCCCCAGGACTCCAGCCCCCTGCACAGTCCCTGGAGCCCCCCTCCCAGGTACCTGAAGCCCCCGCAGGGCCTTGCCCTTGCGGAAGGAGCCCTTGGGCCAGCCCGGCCGCAGCGCCAGCGCCGCCTCCGCGTCCGCCAGCGCCTCCTCGTACCGGCCCAGCTTCTCCAGGCAGTAGGAGCGGTTCCCCAGGAAGCTGTGGGGATGGGGGGTGTCACTGAGGCCTGTCCCTCCCACCCCAGGAGCCCTGACTCACCCCAAAGCCCCTCTGCTCACCGGTGTTCCCGGGGGTTCAGCTCCAGGGCGACGGTGAAAGCCCAAACCGCCTCGGTGTGCTGGCCCATCTGGGCTGCCTCGATGCCATGGCCTGGGGAGGTGACACAGGGAGGGACAGTCCCCCCAGCACAGCCCCTCTGAGCTGGGGAGAAGCAGGGAGAGCCCCCAGTGCCCTCCCCTCGCCTCTCTGGGGGTCCCTGCACTGACCTGCAAGCGCCAGGCTCTGCTCTAACGTGCTGGGGCTGGGTGGCCTGGGCTGGAGGGGCTGGGGGGACACAGCTCTCTCCACAGGCTTCCCCCTTCCCTTCTCTGGCACCTTCCTGCTTGGCTCCACGTTCTGTGTCCCGGGGGATTGGTCACTGCCCGGGGGAGGCAGCCTGACCCCTGCCTTCTCCCGTGCTTTGCAGACAAAAGTGCAGCTCAGGTCCAGCTCCTCCTGGGGAAGCAGGGAGGGATGGGCAGGCAGAGCCCTGGGACCCCCCCATCCCCAGATGGTCCCCCTGGGGAGACTGTCCCTCACCTCTGTCACCGCTGTGTCCTCTGGCACAGGCTCCTCCGAGGGGACTGTGGAGTCCCCAGGGCACGGGGAGGGCTCTGGGCAGCATCCCTCATCCTCAGCACCATTTGAGGAAGGCCCAGCGCCTGCAGGGACACTTGAGGGGCTCTGCAAGGAGAGGGAGGGGGTGAGGTGACAGGGCTAAGGGGTGCTGGCTGGCCCCCCACCTCTGGGCACCCCCAGAACGGCACAAGGGGTCTGGACTGGTCACTCACTGGGTCAGCGTTCTCTTTGTTCTTCTGCTCTTGACCCAGTTTCTCCCGTTTCTTTCGGTCTTTTTGTTTCTGGAAAGGGAAAGCATAGACTCATGAGCAGGCATCAGGTAGAGAAATGCAGTCCCAGCACCCTCAGTAACACAATCCCCGATCTCAGGGACCTGCTGGCTGCACCCCAAGAAGAGGCAGTGACCCCCATGAGACTCACAAGCAGGTGTCAGGCAGAGAAATGCAGTCCCAGCACCCTCAGCCACGCGATCCCCGATCTCAGGGACCTGCTGGCTGCACCCCAAGAAGAGGCAGTGACCCCAGTCCCCAGGGGCTGGCTGTGGCCCTTCCCAGGGCTCACCCACCTTCTTCTTCAGCTTCTTCTTCTCTGCCTTCCTCTTGGCCCGCTCCTCCTCTGCCACCAGCTCCTGCGCGTTCTTCTCAGCTTCCTGCAGGAGGGACGCCCAGAGTCAGGACGGCCCCGGGGCCACGAGGTGGGACCCTCCAGCCCCTGGGGGACAGCAGAGGGACTGCCCACCTCTGCCGTGAGCCAGGTGCGGCAGGGCGTGGGCAGCCGGTGCAGCCGCGCCTCCAGGGCGGTGGGAGAGGTCCGGGGGAGCTGCTGGGGCGGCTCCGAGCACAGGAAGGACTTGCGGAAGCCGCAGTAGCTGTAGGGAACGGCCCCCTCCGCGACGGGAACGTCCAAGAACCGCAAACCTGCGTCGAGCTCATCCTCGTCGTAGTCGTAATCGTCGCCATCGTCGTCGTCATCCCCCAGCCCGCAGTAATCCACGCTGGGGTCTGGCAGGAGAACGGGGTGTGTGAGGAGCAGTCACCGGATCCCGGCAGTCCTCACCCCGTTGCCCCCTCACGGAGCACGGGGACCCCCGGTAGCCCCCGCCGCACTCACCGTCGTCCCAGAGCAGACACACCTCCCCCGCCTTGTACTGAATCACTGTCTGGGAGCGGCCCTGCGACGGCACCGGCAGGTCGGCGAAGCTGCACATAGGGTGCCGGGGGCAGAAGGGCGCTGTGGGAAGCAGAAACAGCCATGAGCCGGCGGAGGCGGAACCGAAACCGAGCCTCGTTCTGGGCTCCCACCCCGGCGGCCCCCCCTCCGCCACGGCCCGTACCGCCGCTCCAGCCAGCGGGGCCGAGCGTACAGCCCCAGGGGCAGGCAGCGGGAGCAGGCCCGAAGCCGCAGCCGCCCAGTCCGGGCCCGTCCTGCTCCCGCGTCCCGCCCGAGCCCCGCATCGCCACCGGCCGCCGCCGCCGCGCCTCAGAATTGCATCACGGGCCTACCGGAAAAACGTCACGGCGCCGGTTGAAGCCGCCCGGCCGCCATGTTGGATGCGGGCAGGACGGCGGCCCGCAGGGCCCTCACGGAGCGGGACCGGCGCTTCACATCCTCTCTCGCCGTCCCAGCCTGCCCCAAGGCCGTGGGCTCGGCCGCCCCCCGCCACTCGTCACGCCGGGCCCCTCCTGGCGGCCGGCTTGGCCCAGCCCCCCGGATTAGCCAGGGCGCGGCCTTAAGCCTCTTTGCTGCCGCCGCCCCCGGCATGGCTCGGCATGGACGCCGGCGGCGCTGAGCGGCGCGGCGAAGAGCTCTGCCTGCAGGTGAGGCCGCTCGGGGCAGCGGGGGCTCGGACAGCACTCACGGGGCAGCGGCGGGGCCAGGCCGGTAACGGAATGGGCAGGGGGGCACCGGGCCCAGGCTGTGCTGCGTCTCCATGGCAACGGCACAGGGGGCGGGGCGGAGGTGTGGCCAAACGTGGCGAGCTCTGGCCAGGGGCGTGGCCACAGCGGGAGCAAGGTGTAGGTGTGGCTATGGGGCGTGGTCAGTGTGCCAGTGGGCGGGGTCACGAGTGGCCCCGCCCGTCGCCCCGGCCCGGGGGTCCTGAGCCCCCTGTACCCCTCCAGGTGGGCGACGCCGGCCTGGGCGGCCTCATCCTGCTGCTGCTGACGGCCCGGCCGGGACCGGGCGATGGGGCTGCCCGCGGGGAGCCCCCCGAACCCGGTGAGACCCCCCGGGGGCTGCGGGGACCACAACGGCATGTGGTGTTTTGGGGGGCTGCGGGGATCCTGATGGGGTGCGTGGTCCTGGGGGGAGTGTGAAGGACCCTAACGGGGTGCAGGGTCCTTGGGGGGGCATTGATGGCATGTGGTGGACTGTGGGGACCCCAATGGGCTGTGGGGTCCTGGGGGAACTGTGGGGAACCTTACAGGGTCCCGGGGGTCTTAGGGTTACGGTGGCCGTGGGGCAGTGATGGGGCGATGCAGGTGCTGCCCCACAGCAAGGTACTTCAGACTGGGGGTCCCTACCCTCCACCATGGTCGCTTCCCCATCCTGAGGGTCCTGTGCCCCCCAGGCGGGTCGCGGGGGCCCCTGGCACGCTCCTTGCAGCGGGCAGAGGCCATGCTGCGCAGTGTCACCCCGGGACTGCGCCGCCTGCTGTCCCCGCGGTCGAGCCGGCGCGGTGACGGCGATGAGGATGATGAGGAGGATGAGGATGAAGCAGCGTCCATCGTGGTCCCGCTGGAGCAAAGCTTCCCAGGGCTGCGCCGCCGCCTCTGCGTCTGGGAGGACCCTCGCACCGAGACTTTCCTGGGGTACGTGCGGCCCCATCCCAGCGGCGCCGGTGACTTTACTGAGGACGCCGTGCGGCGGCGCGTGGCGGAGCGGGGAGCGACCCTGCACGCCCTGCTGCAGCACCGCCACCAGCTCCGCCTGGCCCGCGACTTCACCCGACGCCTCAAGGCCTCCTCCGACTTCCTGCGGCGGCTGCTGGCGCCGCCGGGGCCCGGAGAGCCCGGGGACCCCGCGCCGGCTCCGCGGGAGCTGTGCCTGGAGCTGCGGGCGCACGCGGGGCACTGGGCCGCGCTGCTGCGGCGGCTGCGGACGGACGCGTGGCTGCGGGTGCTGCCGCAGCGCCGGGGCGAGGCCGTGCTGCACATGCGGTGGGCGCTGCTGCTGCCCGCGCTGATGGCCACGCGCCTCACCGGGCGACGCATCGAGGGACGGCTGCGGGAGCTCGGCCGCCCCGGCACCCCCGTCCCGGCCTCTGAGTGCCTGGCTGACCTCTTCCAGGGCCTGGAGATCTACAACCGCGTGGTGCAGGGGCTGCTGGAGGAGCTGGGCCCCGAGGTGAAGGTCCCCGGCGCCTTCACGCTGGGTGGGGTGCTGCGGCTGCTGGCGGCCGAGCGCGGGCCGGGCCGTGGCCCAGAGGCTCCGGCCCCTCCTGTGGCCCCAGAGTGGGACCATCAGGGATGGACGCATCCGCTGGGAGGACGTGGCGGTGCCGTGGCCACCAGGGCACGATGCGGCGGAGACGGGCACGGGGGTGGACACGGAACCTTCCGGAGCAGAGGCGCCAGCAGCGCTGGCGGCTGAGCTGCAGGCACTGTGCCAGGAGGACGAGGAGCTGATGGGACACGTTCTCGGGGCGCTGGTGGCCTCAGCTGACAGCCTGTGGCAACCGGTGCTGTCAGAGAGCCCCGAGCCCCCGGGGCTGCGGCCGGGCAGCGCGGGTGGCTGGAAGGCCGTGCGGTGGCTGGACGCCGCCCGCGGCCCCGTGGCTGCCACCCTGAGTGCCCGGTACCGCCAGCTCCTCTGGGAGGCTGTGGCAGCCGTGCTGGCAGACGGCCCCGGCACCCCTCCTGCCACCCCCAGTGCCACCGTCACCGCGGCGTGGGAGCTGAGCCGCGCGCTCGCTGTCGGTATGTGGGGGTACAGGGGGTGTGGGGCTCCACCCGGAGCCCCACCCTGAGCCCCGCTGTGTCCCCACAGCCCGTGTGCCCGCTGAGTGCCGGGAGGAGCTGGGGGGGCTCTGCCTGCGCCTGCTGTGCCGCAGCGTCCTCTGCAGCTGGGACACGGGTATGGGGGGCTGGGGGACCACAGGGAGGGGTGCAGGGTGTGGGCTCTGGGGTAAAAGGTGGGGGGCAGGATGTGGGGCAGTTGGTGGATATGGGGTGAGGGAGTGGGGGAATGCTAAGAAGGGTTGGATATGGGGTGTGGGGTGAAAGCGGGGGATGTTGGGGCTTTCTGACTGTTTCTCCTCCAGATTTTACCCGTGCTCTGGGCTCAGGGCTGTCAGACAAGTGCTTGGAGGCGCCAGGGGGGCCCCCGGGGCCGGGGTGCAGCCGCACGGCCCAGCAGCTCCGGTGCCTCTTCCCGGCCCTGGCGCTGGCCCTGCGCTGCCTGCGCCTGCTGCCCGCCCGCCCTCATGGTGAGAGGGGTCTGGGGCGGGGGGCAGCTGGGTCTGGGGGTGCTCTCTGTGCTGACCCCCACCCGCAGCTCCCCCCGGGGGTCTCTGCCTGCGGCTGCAGGTGCTGGGCCGGTGCCTGGCGGCGGTGGCGGCCGCCCACGCGTGGCTGACGGGCCGGGCCGGGCGGTACCTGGCGGCCTGGGCGCTGCCTCAGTTCCTGCTGCTCACCCAGGGAGACCTGCAGGTACAGGGACACAGCAGGCACGGGGGTCTGGGGGCACACAGCAGGGCTGGACTCACTCCACCTGCTGCCCTCCAGGTGCTGAAGGCAGAGGCAGAGCAGCTGATGGTGCAGGTGAGCGGGACCTTCCCAGAGCCAGGGGACATTCCTGGGGACAGCCCCCCTGAGCCTCCCCCAAGCCCGGGATCCCCGTGGGAGCTCCAGCTGTGCGGGCAGATCCGCGACGTGGCCAACAGCATCCAGGTATGGTGGGACTGCGGGAGGGTGGTCCTGAGGATGCCTGCGTCACCCCGCGTCACCCCGTGTCACCCCGTGTCCCCTGTGTCCCAGCTCTTCTCCGGGGATGTGCTCTGGATGTTCTCCACCAGCTGCAAGCGCCTCTCGGCCGAGATCTTCGACCAGACGATGCCGCTGGGCCGGCACTGGCGGCTCGGGCCCCGCGCCGGTGGGTGTTGGGGCTGGGGGGGGATGTGTGGGGGGATTTAGGGGCTCACTGAACTGGGTCCCTGTGTCCCCCAGAGCTGCCCAGCTCCCCCAGCGCCTACGCGGCGGCCGCGGTGCAGGCGGTGCTGGGGCAGGTGCTGCAGGGGGCCCAGGCCCTGCCCCACGATGCCCAGGTGCCCACCCTGGCACGGGTCACCACGGCCTTCCTGGAGGCCTGGATGGATCACATCCTGACCCGCCGGATCAAGTTCAGGTACCGGGAACGGGGGGCCACAGCCTGTGGGCAGTGCCAGGGGTCCCAGTGGAGTCCTGGGGGTCTCAGTGGCAGTTCCAGGGGTCTCAGTGGCAGTTTCAGAGGTCCCAGTGGCAGTTCCAGGGGTCCCAGTGGAGTCCTGGGGGTCCCAGTGGAGTCCTGGGGGTCTCAGTGGCAGTTCCAGAGGTCCCAGTGGCAGTATCAGAAGTCCCAGTGGAGTCCTGGGGGTTCCAGTGGCAGTTCCAGAGGTCCCAGTGGAGTTCTGGGGGTTCTAGTGGCTGCTCCAGGGGTCCCAGTGGAGTTCTGGGGGTCCCAGTGGAGTCCTGGGGATTCCAGTGGCAGTTCCAGGGGTCCCAGTGGCAGTATCAGAGGTCCCAGTGGAGTCCTGGGGGTCCCAGTGGCAGTTCCAGGGGTCCCAGTGGCAGTTCCAGAGGTCCCAGTGGCAGTGCTGGAGGTCCAGTGACAGGCCAGGGGGCTCAGTGGCAGGTTGAGGTCCCGCCGAGGGTGTCCCAGTGGGGGTCCTAGGGGCTCTGGTGGCAGTGCCAGAGCTTCTGTGGGCGTCCCGGTGCTGGTCGTGGGGGTCTGATGGCAGTGCCAGGACCTCGGTGGCGGTCACAGAGTGTGGTGGCAGCGTCAGGGGGTTCTGGCGGGGTCCCGGTGGGAATTTCAAGGATCCCACGCCCACCCTGACCCCCATCCCAGCTTGCAGGGTGCCCTGCAGCTCCGGCGGGACTTCGAGGCCGTGCGGGAGCTGGTGTGCTCGGAGCGCTCCGGGCTGGCTCCCGAGGCCCGGCAGGCGCTGCGGGCCCTCTGCGTCTTCCGACACACGGACGCGGCCGTGCGGTGCCTCCTGCAGCAGCCCGGGGGGCTGGGGGGACCCCCCCGGGGCTGGGGCAGCCTCCGGCGCTGCTGTGAGAGCGGGGTGGGGCTGGGAAGGGTGGGGAATGGGGTGGGATGGGGATGAGATGGGAATGGGAATGGGGTGGGATGGGTACAAGATGGGAATGGGATGGGGTGGGATGGGGATGGGGATGAGATGAGGTGGGGATGGGATGGGATGAGGTGGAGTTGGGATGGGACAGGGATCGGGAGATTGGGACAAAGATGGATGGGGACAGGGAGAGGGACAAGGACGGGCATGGGATTGGAATGGGGATGGGGATGGGGACAGGACCCCCCATTGGAAGCAGGATCTGATATACCAGCCTATCCATCCATCCAACCTATCCCAAACCTATCCATCCCTTCACAGGCTCAGACGAAGGCGCCCACCCCCTGGAACAATCCATGGACCCTCTCCCCGGCCTGGACCCTCTGGAGGGGCCGGGCCAAATCCCAGGGACCCCCCCGCTGGCTCCGGAGGCCGATCTCCCGTCCCGTCCCGAGTCCCCGTTCCCGGGCAGCCAGCAGCAGTGGCTGTCCCTGCGGCTGCACCGCGCTCGCCGCTGGCGTGTGCCGGGGCTGCCGTGTGTCGGGAACAGCCCCGAGGGCTGACCTGGAATAAACCTGGAAACACCACGGCCGTGGCTGTGTCTGCGGGTGGGATATTGGGGTACGGCATCCCTGGGGTGTTACCCTGAGATTCCAACTGGGACCAGTTCCTGGTGGGCAGGATCTAACTGGAACTTTTGTGGGGAGACTGGTGCGGCTAGGGGCTCTTGGAGGGGCTGGGGGTGCAGGGTGGGATTCCCTTGGGGATCCAGGGGGATACTGGAGGCGGATAGCTGGGGTTCCAGGGCGGTCCTAGGGAAGGCTGGGGGGTCCTTTGGGTATCCCCGGAGAGGCTGGGGAGGAGATCACCGGGCCTAACAAACCGGACGTGAGGAGCGTGGACTGGGTAGCAGGGCTGGTCGGGGACACCGTGCGGTGTCGTTGTCCCCTCGGGGCCACCGGGGTCCCCTGGAGGACTGAGCCTGCGCGTGTTCCTCCCGCCCGCCAGGGGGCGCTCGCGGAATCGGCCTCGCCGCAGCTGGCGCAGCGCTGGCGTCACCAGCGCGACAGCCCTGATGGCGGGCGAGCGGCGGCGGCGCGGCGGGGATGGACCCCGGGAACGGCCCCGGGAGCGCCTCCGGGACCGGGACCCGAAACTGCGGCAACAGCAAAAGCCACCGCGAGGCTCCGGGCGGGGCCGGACGGCGCTGGCGCTTACAGCGGCGGCGGCAGCGCTGGCGCTGTGTCTGGCGGCGGCGGCTGCCGGATGGAACCGGTGGAGCGAAGCCTCCCGCCTCGTCACCCCCCACCCCGCGCCCCCCGCCGTTCCCCCTGGCTCCACCGGGCCTCTCGCATCGCCCACCTATTTCTGGGGCACGTACCGCCCTCACGTCTACTTCGGGATGAAGACGCGGAGCCCGCGCGCTGTCGTGACCGGTGAGGGGCGCGGGGGGCTCTGCCCCGCCCTGGGGCTCGTCCGGCCCCGCTCCCACCGCGAGGGCCGCCCGTGACACCTCCCCGCCCCTCCAGGACTGATGTGGCTCCAGCACGGCGGCAACTTGCGGCACACGTGCGAGCAGAACGACGGCGTGTCGCGATACGGGTGGCTGATGCACGACGGGGAGAATTTCGGAGTGCAGGAGATCCGCGATGAGGGGCTGGTGCTGAGAACCGAGTTCGTGAAGCAGCCGGGGGGAGACCACGGCGGCGACTGGAGCTGGCGGGTCACGGTGAAGACGGAGGTGAGGGGGCAAGAATGAGAGAGGGGTTGGGATGCCCGGAGAGCTTTTGTCATCCTCCTCTTCCTCCTCCCCAGGGCAAGGGCCCGGTTCCTCTCCTGTCCCTCTTCTTCTACGTGGCCACGGACGGGCAGGGGACGCTGCGGCCGGTGCTGGAGAACGGGACACGGCTGGCGGCCGTGGCGGGGACGGCGGAGGAGCTCGGGGACTTCACCCTCACCTTCCTGCCCCCCACCGGGGAGGGCGGGGAGGGACCCAAGTATGCCAGGTGAGTGTCTGGGCTGCGGCCCCCAAATCCACCGTGTCCCTTCCATCTGCCCCCGTGTCCCCACCGTGTCCCCCATCCCTGACTGTCCTCTCCCCCTCAGTTACAACTTCCTGGCCGCGGGGGTGCCGGGGCTGCACCGTCTCACCGACCTGGTCCGGCACAGCCTCCGCGAGAGCTCCGTGTTCTCCCCACCGGGCCGACCCCGCCGCCGCTTTTTCGGGGTGTCCAGCACTGGGGGGCTGCCTGGGGAGCCCCCGCGGGGGCAGCTGCTGCTGCACCAGGTGACGCTGGAGCCGCCGGCGGTGCTGGAGGCGACGCTGGAATCGGGCAGCGCGGCGGGGGCGCGGCGCGGGAGGCTGGCGGGGCCGGCGCTGAGCGCGGCGCTGGCCCGGCACGCGGCCGCCTTTGAGCAACGCTTCGAGGACACCTTCGGGCTGGGGGCGCGCGGGGCGTCCCTCCCGCAGTGCCGCTTCGCCCAGGCCGCGCTCAGCGAGATGCTGGGCGGGATCGGCTTCTTCCACGGCCGCTCCCTGCTGCGCTCGGAGCACCGGGAAGAGCCGGTGCCCGGCATGGAGTCCACGCTGTTCACGGCCGTGCCCTCGCGCTCCTGCTTCCCGCGTGGCTTCCTGTGGGATGAGGGCTTCCACCTGCTGCTGCTGGGCCGCTGGGACCCCCGCGCTGGCCCGCGACATCCTCGCCCACTGGCTCGACCTCCTGAACGCCGACGGCTGGATCCCGCGGGAGCAGATCCTGGGGGAGGAGGCGCGGTCCCGCGTGCCCCCCGAGTTCGTGCTGCAGCACAGCGAGACGGCGAACCCCCCGACGCTGCTGCTGGCGCTGGAGCGGCTGCTGCCCGACGCGCCCCTGCCCTACCTGCGCCGCCTCTTCCCGCGCCTGCGCGCCTGGTTCGAGTGGCTGAACCGCACCCAGGCCGGCCCCGAGCCCTTCACCTTCCGCTGGCGCGGCCGCGACGCCGACCCCGAGCGCTTCCTGAACCCCAAGACCCTGTCGTCGGGGCTGGACGATTACCCCCGCGCCTCCCACCCGTCAGCCCAGGAGCGGCACCTGGACCTGCGCTGCTGGATGGCGCTGGGCGCCCGCACGCTGGCGGCGCTGGCCGAGCGCCTGGGCGAGCCCCCCGCGCCCTATCATGACATGGCCGCGGCCCTGAGCGACAATGACCTGCTGGACCGGCTGCACTGGGCGCCCGAGCTGGGCGCCTTTGCTGACTTCGGCAATCACAGCGAGGCCGTGGCTCTGCGCTGGCACCGCCCGGCCGCCGCGCCCGGCCGGCCCCCGCCAGCCCCGCGGCTGCGGCGGGAGGTGCGGGAGGCGCCGCGGCCGCGGTTTGTGGGCGCTCTGGGCTACGTGAGCCTGTTCCCGCTGCTGCTGCAGCTGCTCCGGGCGGACTCCCCGCGGCTGCCGGCGCTGCTGGGCTCCATGCGCAGCGAGAAGCAGCTGTGGACGCCCTTCGGGCTGCGCTCGCTGGCCCGCGACAGCCCCATGTACCTGCGCCGCAACACCGAGCACGACCCGCCGTACTGGCGCGGCTCCGTCTGGGTCAACATCAACTTCCTGGCGCTGCGGGCGCTGCGCGGCTACGCGCGGGCGGCGGGGCCGCACCGGGAGCGCGCGGCCCAGCTGTACCGGGAGCTGCGCCACAACCTCGTGGCCAACGTCTTCCGGCAGTACGAGGCCACCGGCTTCCTCTGGGAGCATTATCGGGACAGCGACGGCACCGGGCAGGGTTGCCACCCTTTCGCCGGCTGGTCCGCGCTCGTTGTGCTGGCCATGGCTGAGGACTATTAATGTGGGGGGGGTCTCCGTGCCCCCTGCCTGCCTGGCGTGCTCAGGGCCAGGGGAGGTGTTGGGGAGCTGTGCCAGACCCCCCACTGCCTCCCCTGCAATAAACCTCCACAACTGTAGCCTCTCGCCACCCGTGTCAGGGTGTCACGGTGTCACTTCTGCTGACACCAGGTCAGTCTGGTGCCCCCATGGCACGGGGCAGGGGGATGTTTTGCCCCTTCCTGTGGAGTCGGGGGTCGCCACCCAGCCCAGTGCACCCGTCACAAGGGTCAATGGTACTTCCACATCTCTTTATTGGTGAGGGAACGCGCCGGGAGCACCCACCCCCGTGGTCTCGGGCACCCCCCGGGCGATGGGGCCCCCCCGGGCAGCAGCACCGGGATCACAGGGGAGGCCCCAGGAGCAGTTTGGAGGGGAGGGGGCTCCAGCAGGACCCCACCACACTGCAAGGTGGGTGTCAGTAAGGGTGAGGGGCCCCCCCAGGGGCTCTGTGATGAGTCCAGACCCCAGCTGGGGGTCTTGGGGGGGGGGGGGGGGGGCTCAGACAGGCAGCACAGGTGACCCAGGCCCCCCACCACCTCCTGCTCCCCCACAGCCCTCAGGCTCGCCCTCCTCCTCCTCTAGGCCCCGGCCCACCTCGATGCCCGAATCCCCTGTGAGCCGCCGGTGCCGCCCAGCGCATCCCCCTGGCACCACTCTGCTCCCCCCGCCCTCGCCCCCCTCGGTGTTGGAGCAGGGGTGACCCTCGGCCTCGCAGAAGTCCGGGGGCACTTGTTTGGGGGGGCCCCCGCGGGCCGGCGGCTCCTCGGGCAGGGGCAGGTCCCAGCTGGCGCCGGTGCCGGTGCTGCTGGAGCCGTAGTCACGGCCGGTACTTCCACCCCCGGGGCCCGGGCCCGGCTCCGGGTCCGTCTCGTCGGTGCCCGGCGCCGAGAGCGAGGAGCTGCTGGGGGAGGAGGCGCAGGAGCAGCCGCAGGAGCAGGAGCTGCAGCCCCCGGAGGAGCCGGGGGACAGCGAGGGGCTCCCGGGGCTGTAGGGCGGCGGCGGCGTCCCGGGGCGCTGCGCCACTTCCTCGTACGCCGGGAGCTTGAAGGAGGCCAGCAGCCCTGGGGTTGGGGGGGGGACAGGTGGGGTCAGGGGGACACCGGCGACAAGGACAGGCACCGGGAAACCCCCTGAGAGGGTGGAGAGGGAGGGGGAGGGCACAGCTTGGCACGGGGCAGAGCTGTGGGGATGGAGCTGGAGAGCACAGCCCAGGGCGAGGCCGGGGATATGGGGCTGGGGGTGAACATGGGGGGGGTCTGTGGGGCACGGACGGGGCATCCAGGACTTCGGGGGTGGCACACGGGTGGGTGGTGGCTCACTGAGATCCCCCATGGAGATGGTGGGGTATGAGGGGCCGGGGGCGACACGTGGCGTGCTGAGGGTCCCGATTCACTGAGGTCCCCACCGCCCATGGAGGGGGGCGGTGCCGCCAGGGGCTGGGACTGGGGGGTACGGGGGAAATTCAGAAGCCCCTCACTCACGGAGGTCCCCCGAGGAGGGCGGGTAGTGGCAGGCACCGTGGTAGGCGATGAGGTTGATCTCACGCTGCCGCTGCTGCTGCTGCAGGCGCAGCTTGGCCCGGCGGTGCCGGAACGCGCAGCAGCAGCTCAGCAGGATCAGGATGGTCCAGAGCAGCCAGAACCCTGCGGGAACGGGGGCGCGGAGCCGGGGGGTCACCTTCACGTAGAACCCCCGTTCTCACGGGCGGTCCGGCCGCAGCCCCCAGAACCTCCCAGAACCCTCAGTCCCTCCCAGGCACTGCTCAGCTCTTCCGGAGCCCTCAGCCCCGACACAGCCCCTGACCTCCCCCGGGTCGCAGGACCCTCCCGGAGCCATCAGCCCGCCCAGAATCCCCGCTCCCCTCCGTTCCCCCCGGATCCCCGCCGCACTCACACCACAGCTCGTAGTAGTAGGTGCAGCAGCCGCTCTCCCCGCAGCAGTGCCCGGTCTCGCACACGTAGGGCCGGTTGTTCACCCCCGGGCAGAACTCCCGGGCCTGCGGGCACGGCCGCACCGTCACCGCAGCCCCGCGCGCGGCCCCCCCGCCCCGGCCCGCCCGGTACCTGCGGGTGCTGCCGGCCCAGCAGCGCGGCCCAGGCCCCCTCGGCGCTCCCGGGCCGCTCCATGGCGCTGCCGCCTAAAGCCCGCCGCGGCCCCGCGCCCGCCCGGCCGCGGCCCCCGCCGCCCGCAGCAGCCGCCGCCGCCCCGTTGCCGCCGCCGCCGCCATCGCGGCACCCGCGGCCGCCGCCGCCCGGGCCGGGGCCGTCGCCGCCGCCATCACGCCCGGCCCGAAATCCCGCCCCCGCGGCCACCGTCGGCCAATCAGCGAACGCTCTGCGGCCGACAGCCAATTGGCGTCAGCGCTGCCGCCCGGCTGCAGCCAATCGCTCGCCGTCTGCCTGAGTCTCACGCCCAACAACAGAGACAAAGAAGCCGAGCCCCGCCCCCGCAATGATTGGCGGCCGTAGCGGCCAATAGGAGACGGAGCACCGCCCCCCGGACCCTGACTGACAGCGGCGCTCGCCAATGGTGACCCAGCCAGGAACTCGATGGAAGGCACGGCCTTCCGACCCGCCCCGGGGCGGGCGCTCGGCAGAGCGCGGCCAATTGGCGAGCAGGCTGCCCTTTAATTGTCTGATTGACACAGCGCCCGACCAATCAGCGTCGCCGCTCTCCGCTGGGCAAGTCCCCAACCAATGGGCGCTGCCGGAGAGCGCCCCGCCCGCCCGGGCCCGCGGGACGGACCATAACGCACCGTGAGGGGGGGAATTGGGCTGTTCCACACGCGGGGAAGGACTGTACCACAGTACTTGCGGGGGGCGCCGGACTGTACCACAGCGCCCCGGGGGGGGGGGCGGCCACCTCCCCTCCCCATCCCAGCAGACTCGCACACGGCTCCTTCCAGAACAGTCTTTAATCAGCTCCGCCACACCAGCACCCGCCTCAGCACCGCCCCCAGCCCCTGCCGGGGTCCCCAACCCTCCGTGTCCACGGTGGAGAGCCTGGAGCGCCACATCCCGGCCGTCCGCACCCATTTGGAGGAGCCAGAAGTCCCTGTGCCCGCGAGGAGCTGCAGCTCTCCGGGTCCCTTGTGTCCGTGTGGCGTGGCCAGAGCCTCTGCGTCCACGGCGGGGGCTTTGAATCCCCCTCTTCTGCCTTCTGGGTGCGTGTGGAAGGCCTGGAGCTGCCCACGGTGGAGATCTGCGGGTTCCTCCCAGCCCTCTGCGTCCGTGTGGACAATCCGGGAACTCCCGGTGTCCATGTGGCCCCATGACCTGGCCGTGTATCCACGGCAAAGCATCCCTAGCCCCCGGAGAAGATCCGTAGCCCCACAGAGAAGATCCATAGCCCCACAGAGGGCCCGTAGCCCCCGGAGAAGATCCGTAGCCCCACAGAGGGTCTGCAGCCCCTGGAGAGCTTCTGTAGCCCCTACAGAGGGCCTGTAGCCTCTGCAGAGGTTTCGCAGCCCCCAGCAGAGGGTCTGTAGCCCCTGGAGGTGATCCGTAGCCCCACAGAGGCTCTGTAGCCCCTGAGGAAGGTCTGTAGCCCCTGGAGAAGGTCTGTAGCCCCACAGAGGGCCCGTAGCCTCCACAGAGGATCCGTAGCCCCTGGAGGAGATCCGTAGCCCCACAGAGGGTCTGTAGCCCCTGCAGAGGGTTCATAGCCCCCACAGAGGGCCCGTAGCCCCTGCAGAGGGTTTGTAGCCCCTGGAGAAGATCCATAGCCCCCACAGAGGATCCGTAGCCCCCGCAGAGGATCCGTAGCCCCCGCAGAGGATCCGTAGCCCCTGGAGAAGATGCGTAGCCCCCGCAGCGGGCCCGTAGCCCCCCTCAGCGGGGCTCACCCCGCGCTCTGCAGCAGCTGCAGGTTGCGCCGGTAGCAGCCCAGGCTGCAGAGCGGGCGGCCGGTGCGGGCGCAGCTGTAGCGCCTGGGGTTGGGGCAGCCGGGCACGGCGCAGGGCCGGGCGGGGGGCACGGGCGGGGCGGCGGCGGCGGCGGGCAGCGGCAGCCCGGCGGGGAAGGACACGGTGACGCCGTCGGCGGCGCTGCGGTAGTGCACGACGGGGCAGGGCGCGGGGCGGGCGCGGCGCTCGCGCAGGGCCCTCACCTTGGCCTTGTGCGTGCGCGTCAGGCGCTCGATGGTCTGGTTCTTGCTCTCCTCGGCCTTGCGGGCGGCCTGCAGCCGCCGGCGCCGCGCCCGCTCCTCCCGCTTCTCCCGCATCTCCTCCGTCACCTCCTTGGCCTTGGCGCCCATGGGCAGCTGCAGCAGGGGCTGGCTCTGCTGCTTGTGCAGCAGCGCGCGCTGCGGGGGGCGCGGGCGCGGCGTCACGCGGGGATTGGGGCGGGGGGAGAGCCCCCCCGGCGCCCCAGCTCAGCCCCGCTGCGCTTCTGGGCTCCCTGCAGCCCTTCCACATCCCCTCAGGGACTCCCCAGACCCCCCCCCGGTGCCCCCTGACCTGCCGGGCCGTCAGCAGGGACTCGTCCACCTCCCTCTTGATGTCGCCGTTGTCGTCCAGCTCCCCCCTCTCGAGGGCCGCCAGCCAGCGCCGCTCCTCCTCCTCCTCCTCCTCCTCCTCCTCCTCTTCCTCCTCCTCCTCCTCGCGGGGAGGGAAGCAGCTCTCGGGGTCCAGCTCGGGCAGCGGGGAGGGGGCCAGGTTGCTGTCCTCATCTGATGGCAACAGGCACAGCGGGGTGGGGGGGTCACAGCGCCCCGAGGGGCCCGGCCCTCACCCTGAGCCCACCCCCAGGGCTTGCCCTGCCCTCCCCGCAGCCCCTGCTCACCCAGCCAGGCCCGGTACTGCTCGATGGGGACGCTGGGCTCCTCCTCGTCCCCTGCCAGCAGAGGGGAGGGGGACGGCGACTGCGGCCCTTCGGGGACCACCGTGAACGCGGGGACACTGCAGGGGAGGAGAGATGAGTTTGGGGGCGCTGGGCTGGTGGGGGGGACACATGGAAACACGCCCGGCCCTGCCTCCCCCCTTCTCCTCTTCCTCCTCCCCCATTTTGGTGCCCAGGATGTGCCCCCAGCTCCCTCCTCACCTCTTGGTGCCCAGGATCTGCCCTCCCAGCTTGATGCGGAGCCGCAGCCGGGGCTGCCGAGGGGGTTCGGGCCCCGGGGGCGGCCCCGCCTCGTGGTGGTGCCGTTTCTTGTGCTTTTTCTTGTGCTTCTTGTGCTTCTTCTTGTGGCCGCCATGGCCGCCCGCCTCGCATTCCTGCCCTGTGAGGGGGAACACAGGGTCAGCGAGGGGTCCCTACGGGCTCTGTCCCGCTGGGGAGCGATCCCACAGCCCCCCCCAGGACCCTGCCCGGCCCCGCGCCCTCTCACCGTGGCCGCCGGCCTCCATCCCGCCGCGCCGCCAGGCCCTGCGCATCCGGCTGCGGGGGACCCAATTCGGGTCGGACCCGCTTCCGCCCAAACGCGCTTCCGCCCGGACTCTCTGCCGCCCGTTACGCGGGGCGGGTGACGCTGCCGCCGCCATGTTTGAAGTGGGCACGTTGTGCGCTGCCCCGGGCGGGAAACCGGTGCCGCGGGTGGTTTTGGGCCGGGCGGCGCGGCTGTGTCAGCTCAGGTGTGGAGGCCGCGCAGGTGAGGCTGAAAATTTGGGAACCGCCGGCTGCGGCCTCAGGTGTGAGCCCTGCGCTCCTCGGGGGCTGCTCCTGCCCAGCCCCGCCTCCTGCGGGCAAAGGAACCCCGGGGGACATCGGGGAGGGCGGTGCCGGCAGGTCGGGGGGGGGATCCCGCCCCTCTGGCCCGCCCAGGTGAGCACACCTGGAGAGCTGGGCCCGAGTCTGGGCTCCTCGGGAGCAGAGGGAGCTCCTGGAGCGGGCCCAGAGGAGGCCATGGGCGTCTTTTGGGGTCTGGAGCACTTCCCAGGCTGAGAGAGCCGGGGCTGGTTTGTCCAGGGAGAAGGCTGAGAGAGGACTTCATCAATCCGCACAAATATCCACAAAAAACCCTCAAATACCCACTGAAATATCCACACAAAACACCCTCCAATACCCACTGAAATATCCACAAAACCCCCTCACATACCCACTCAAATATCCACAAAAAACCCTCAAATACCCACTCAAATATCCACAAAAACACCCTCAAATACCCACTGAAATATCCACAAAAAACCCACTCAAATACCCACTCAAACATCCACAAAAAAACCCCTCAAATACCCACTGAAATATCCACAAAAAACCCTCAAATACCCACTGAAATATCCACAAAAAAAACCTCAAATAGCCACTGAAATATCCACAAAAAAAAAAACTCAAATACCCAGTGAAATATCCACAAAATCACCCTCAAATACCCACTGAAATATCCACAAAAAACCCTCAAATACCCACTGAAATATCCACAAAAAAACCCTCAAATAGCCACTGAAATATCCACAAAAAAAAAACTCAAATACCCACCCAAACATCCAAAAAAAACCCTCAAAAACCCACTCAAATACCCACAAAAACCCCCAAAATATCTCAAATATTCACACAAACCCCCCAAATACCAACCCAAATATCTCAAATATCCACATAAAACCCCAAAATATCCCAAATATCCACACAAAACCCCCAGATACCCACCCAAATATCCACATAACCACCCCAATATCTCAAATATTCACACCAAATCCCCAAATATCCACCCCACTATCTCAAATATCCACATAAACCCCCCAGACACCCACCCAAATATCCCAAATACCCACCCCAATATCCCAAATATCCACCCAAACCCTCAGATACCCACCCAAATATCCACACAAAACCCCCAAATACCCACCCAAATATGCACATAAACCCCCCAAATATCTCGAATATTCACACAAACCCCCCAAATACCAACCCAAATGTCTCAAATATCCACATAAACCCCCCAAATATCCCAAATATCCACACAAAACCCCCAGATACCCACCCAAATATCCACATAAACCCCCCAAGTATCTCAAATATTCACATAAACCCCCCAAATATCCCAAATATCCACATAAAACCCCCAAATATCCCAAATATCCACACCAAATAACCACCCCAATATCTCAAATATCCACATAAACCCTCCAAATATCTGAAATACCCACACAAAACCCTCAGATACCCACCCAAATATCCCAAATATCCACATAAACCCCCCAGATACCCACCCAAATATTCACATAAACCCCCCAAATATCCCAAATATCCACACCAAATCCCCAAATAACCACCCCAATATCCCAAATATCCACATAAACCCCCCAGACACCCACCCAAACCTCTCAGATACCTACCCCAATATCCCAAATACCCACAAAACCCCCCCCGAATACCCACCCAAATATCCCAAATATCCACACAAAACCCCCAAATACCCACCCCAATATATCAAATATCCACACAAAACCCTCAGATACCCACCCAAATATCCCAAATACCCACCCAAATATCCCAAATATCCACACAAACCCCCCAGATACCCACCCAAATATTCACATAACCACCCCAATATCCCAAATATCCACATAAACCCCTCAAATATCTCAAATATCCACATAAACCCCCCAGATAACCACCCAAACCTCTCAGATACCCACCCCAATATCCCAAATACCCACAAAACCCCCCCCAAAACCCCCCCCAAATACCCACAAAAACCCCCCAAATACCTACCCAAATATCCCAAATATCCACACAAAACCCCCAAATACCCACCCCAATATCCCAAATATCCACACAAAACCCTCAGATACCCACCCAAATATCCCAAATACCCACCCAAATATCCCAAATACCCACCCAAATCTCTCATCTGAGGGCGGATCCCACCCATCCACACACAAAAACCCCGATCCAGCCCCCACAGATCTGTCCCCGGGGTGCCGGGTCGGTGCCCGGGGTAGGTCGAGGAAGGGTTTGGCCACGATCCAAACACAAATCCCGGCTGGGCACGGGGCAGAGCCGCTCCCCACGGAGGGGCCAAGCGCTGGCACAGGTCACCCCCGCCGTGTGTCACCTGTGCAGGTGGCACTGCGACACCTCCAGGGGACCCTTCCCGCTCCGGGATTTTGGGATTCCCCGTGGGGACACGCGCGTGGCGGCGCCGGTGTCACACGCGCGCGGGGATGTCACACGGGCCATTGTCCCGTCCCGTGCCAGGAGCCGCCGGCACCGATCGCGCGTCCCGGAGCCGCGAGCAGCGAGCCCGGCATCTCCCCGTGCGTTCCCTCCCGGTGTCCCGCACCGGGAGAGCTCCGGGGAACGCTCCGGACACCGGGAATCCCTTGAGCCCCCCCCCCTCCCGGAGCAGCGGGACCCCCAGAACCCCGGGATTGTCGCCACCTCGGGAACCCGGGACCCCGCGGGGCTCCAGAGGACCGGGACCACCTCGGACACCGGGAACACCGGGACCCCCCCCCCCCCCCAAATCTCCAGCGCACCGAGGACCCCCCCGGGACCCCTCGGAAGACTCCGGACCCCGGGATCCCCCACGACCCCCGGGAGCGCCGGGACCCTCCAGAAACTTCTGGAACCCGGGGTGCCTCGGACCCTCCGAACCCTCCGAACCCCCCAGGACCCCCGGGACCCCCGGGACCCCCGGGACCCCCGGCCATGTTCCGGCGGGACGAGCGGAGCCGCGCCACGGTGGCGCGGGGGTCAGCGCTGGACATGGAACTGCGGCGGGGCTGCTGCCGCCCCCCGGCCCCGGCCGCGCAGGTACGGGAGCACCGGGAGCACCGGGAGCAGCCCGGGCACCGGGCACGAAGCCACGGGGGCGGTCACGGCCGCTCCCTGCCCCCCGGGCCCCCCCCCCCCCCGGCCCGGCCTGTCCCGTCCCGCTGCCCCGGCCCAGCCGGGAATTCCGGTGGGATCCGGTACAGCGGGAAGCGCCCGCGCCCCCGGCGCCCCACGGGGAGGGGGGGACTGGGAGGGACTGGGGGTCGGGAAGGGGACAGGAGGATTGGGGCGTCCCGCACGTGGCGGTGGCACAGGGGGCATTTAGGGGGTCCCGGTTCGCCTGGGGGTCCTGGTTCACCCCAAACCCGCTGCACTTTTTTTTTTTTTTGGGGGGGGGGGCTCAGTGCTTGTGCGTGGGGTCCTGGCATCTTTATGGGGGTCTCAGTGCCCGCGGGGGGGAGTGTGGGGGGGTCTTGGTGCCCAGTTCACCCAGTCCCAGCTGCGTTTTGGGGGTTCCCGGTGCTCTGTGGGGTTCCCGGTGCGCGGTGGGGGGGGGGGGGGTTGGTGCATTCGGGGGTCCCGGTGTACTGGGGGGGGGTCCCAGTTCACCCGGTACACCCACACTCGGGGGGCCCCGGTGCATACTGGGGGGGGGGGTCTCAGTGAATTTTGAGGGGGGGTCGGTGCATCCTGGGGTGCAGCTGGCGCATTCTGAGGGCTCCTGGTGCACTTGGGGTGCATAACGGGGGGGGGGTCCCCGTCTTTCAACACCAGCTGCACTTGCCCGCTCCGGCTTCACTTGGGGGGGCTCCCGGTTCGCTCGGGGGTCTCTGAGGGGTCTCGGCGCGCTCGGGGGATCGTCCCGGGCCATTCGAGGGCATCCCGGTGCTCTTTGGGGAGGTCCCGGTGAATCCCGAGGAGTCTCGGTTCACTCGGGGGGGAGGTTGGTGCCCGTGGGGTTGGTCCCCCGGTACCAGCTCCCCACGGAGGCTCCGGTTCGGTCGGGGCGGTCCCGGTGCCCCCGGGGAGGGGCGGGGGGGGTGTCACCCCCACCCCCCTCCTTGCACCGCGGTTTTCCGTCCAGCAGGGGGCGCCCCCCGCCCATTCCCGGTGTCCCGGAGCCCCGCGGGGGGGGGGGGGCGGGGGGGACACGGAGGCGGCTCCTGGGAGAAGGGAGGGGTGGGGGGGGGACACGGGCAACGGGGGACACGGGGCGGGACGTGGGGCGGGGGCGGCCGCCGCTTCCTGTGCGCGATCGCGGCGGAGCGGGAGCGGCCGGAGGTACCGGGAACGGGGGGCAGCGCTGCACCGGGGGGGGGGGTGGGGGGGCGCGGGGGGTGTGCGGGGAGAAGGGGTCCCGGTGTCCGTCCCCACCGGGGCTCTGTTCCCCGCTTCCCCCGCACGGGACCCCCGTCTGTTCCTCCCGCGCCTCCCCCACCCGCTCCTCCAGTGCCGTTCCCCGAGCCCCGTTCCGCACCCCCGGCTCACGGTGTCCCCCCCCTTCCCCGCGCCCCTTTTCCCGTCCGCGGCACCCCCAGGCTCTGCACCCCGACTTTGTCACCCCTCGTCCCGCCCCCGCACCGCGAACCTTGCACCCCGTCCTCTGCCTGCCCCCCCCCCGCCCCTCCCCTGCACCCCAAACCCTGCACCCCGTCTTGTCCCCAGCACCCCAAACCCTGGAACCGCTTCCTCTGCACCCCCCCCAGCTGCTCTCCCCTCCCCCGCACCCCTTATCCCCTCGCTGCACCCCAAACCCTGCGCCCCATCTGTTCCCCCGCACCCTCTCCTGTCCCCCAAATCTCTCCCTTGCCCCCTTTTCCCACCTCCACGCTCCATCTTGTCCCCTGCACCCCATTTTCTCCACCTCTCCTCTTGTGCCCTGCACCCCAATCCCTGCACCCCAAACCCTACATTCCCTCCCTGCCCCTAATCCCCCTGCACCCCAAACCCTGCACCCCAATCCCTGCATTCCCTCCCTGCCCCTAATCCCCCTGCACCCCAATCCCTGCATTCCCTCCCTGCCCCTAATCCCCCTGCACCCCAATCCCTGCACCCCAAACCCTACATTCCCTCCCTGCCCCTAATCCCCCTGCACCCCAAACCCTGCACCCCAAACCCTACATTCCCTCCCTGCCCCTAATCCTCTCCCTGCACCCCAAACCCTGCACCCCAAACCCTGCACCCCAAACCCTGCATTCCCTCCCTGCCCCTAATCCCCCTGCACCCCAAACCCTGCACCCCAAACCCTGCATTCCTTCCCTGCCCCTAATCCCCCTGCACCCCAAACCCTGCACCCCAAACCCTGCCCCCCATCTCTTCCCTCACCCGCCCCCCATCCCCCTCTCCCCTCACCCCAAATCTTCCCCCTCTCGCCCCCCCAAATTCCTCCACTCCTCCCTGCACCCCAAAACCATCCCCACCCCTCCTCCCCGCCGCCCCCGCTGCCCTTTCCCGCACAGTCCCCCCCTTGTTCCCTGCGAGGGGGCGGCGAACAACGTGGACGCGCCCCCACCCCCCCCCCAAATTCCAGGGAGGGGCCCAAGCAGCCCCCCCCCCCCAAAATTCCATCCAAAGCTCGTTTTCTCCCCGCAGCCACCTCGCTAGAGATTGGGGGGGGAGGGGGTGTGGTGGCCCCCGCTACACCCCAGCGCTGGATGCGGCGGGACCCCCTTGGGGGGCTTTGGGGGAACCCCCCAAAATAGCTGGGGGGGTCCCGGGGGTCCCGATGGAGGTGGGGGGGGGCCGCCGGCTGCGGATCCTGGAGGATCTCAACATGCTCTACATCCGCCAGATCGCCGCCAGCATCCAGGTGGGAATTTTGGGGGGACCCCACCCCCCCCCCTCCTCCCCAAATCCAAATCCGGGATCCCCCGGGACCCCCCGGAGCCCCCGGACCCCGGGGAACCCGGGGTCCGGGGGCTCCGGGGGGTCCCGGGGGTCCCGGGAAGATGGAATGGGCTCCTCATCCCAAAAGGATTCACCCTTTGAGGAGCCCCCCAAAACCACGAGAGGGGCGATTTTGGGGGGGGGGGGGGGGTCCCGCTCCCCCTGTTTGCAGCGGGGGGGGGTTATTTATAGGCGATGACGTCACAGGAGGGGCGGGCCGGGGGGGGGGGGACAGGGGCGGGATCGGGATCGGGATCGGGATCGGGATCGGGATCGGGATGGAGGAACAGGAGGTAAGGAAGGAATTGGGGGGGGGGGGGCTGAGGGTGGTCGTTGGGGGGGTGCGCGCTGGGAAATTTGGGGTTTTTGGGGGGTGTTTGGTGAATTTGGGGGGGGGATTGTGGGGTGAGCCGTGGATCTGTGGGGTGCAGGATGAGTTTGGGGTGGTGTGATAAATCTGTGGGGTGCGCGATGTGGTTTTGGGGTGCGGGATGTGGTTTTGGGGTGCGCGGTTCCCCCAGGGGGTGCAGGATGAGTTTGGGGTGGTGTGATAAATCTGTGGGGTGCGGGATGTGGTTTTGGGGTGCGGGATGTGGTTTTGGGGTGCTGGATGTGGTTTTGGGGTGCGTGGTTCCCCTAGGGGGTGCTGGATGAGTTTGTGGGGTGCTTGCCCTGCCTTTGGGGTGCACAGCTCCCTCGTGGGGTGCACGATGGATCTGAGGGGCACGTGGTGCCCTTATGGGGTGCACGGTGTGTTTGTGGGGTGCAGGAATCATTTGTGGGGTGCCTGATAAACCTGTGGGGTGCACAGGGGATCTGTGGGGTGCGTGGCTCTGCCGTGGGGGCCCATGATGTGTTTGTGGGGTGCACGGTCTGGTTTTGGGGTTCACGGATTCCCCGCGGGGTGCACGACGTGTCCACGGGGTCCCTGATAAATCTGGGGGGTACACGGGGCGTTTGTGGGGGGGGGGGCTGGTAAATCTATGGGGTGCACGGTGTGTGGGTGCGGCTGGGACCCCCCAAACAATGCGGGACCCCCGGGGGGGGGGTGTGGGTCGGCTCCCCTGTGCCCGGCAGGTGCCCCAGCCCCACATTTCCCCCAGACCCTCCCGAACCCCAAATGTGGGAGGAGCCGGAGCTGCTGCGGGTGCGGGAGGGGATTTGGGGACCCCCTGACCCCCCAAATGTGCCCCGTTGCCAGGACCCAGAGTTGCAGTGGTGCAGAGGGATTTTGGGGACCCCCTGACCCCCAAAATGTGCTCCATTCCCAGGACCTGGAGCTGCAGTGGGTCTGGAGCGGGAACTATGAGTGGGAAGGGTTTTGGGGACCCCCTGAGCCCCCAATGTGCCCATTCCCAGGTCCCAGAGCTGCTGTAAATGCAGGAGAGGATTTGGGGACCCCCCTCACCCCCCAAATGTGCCTTGTTCCCAGAAGCTGGAGCTGCAGCGGGCTCTGGAATTGGTGCTGCAGGTCCAGGAGGGGATTTGGGGTCCCCCTGACCCCCCAATGTGCCATTGCCAGGAACCAGAGCTGCAGCGGGCTCTGGAGTGGGCACTGTGGGTGCAGAGGGGTTTTGGGGTCCCCCTGACCCCCAAGTGTGCCATTGCCAGAAGCCAGAGCTGCAGTGGATGCAGAGGGATTTTGGGGACCGTCTGACCCCCAAGTGTGCCATTGCCAGGACCCGGAGCTGCAGTGGGCTCTGGAGCTGGCACTGTGGGTGTAGAGGGGTTTTGGGGATCCCCTGACCCCCCAAATGTGCCGTTGCCAGGAGCCAGAACTGCAGTGGGCCTGGAGCGGGCATTGTGGGTGTGGCAGAGCTTTTGGGGTCCCCTGATCCCCCAAATGTGCCCTTGCCAGGAGCCAGAACTGCTGTGGGTGCTGTTGGTGTGGGAGGGGTTTTTGGGGTTCTCCTGATCCCCAAATGTGCCGTTGTCAGGAGCCAGAAATGCAGTGGGCCTGGAGCGGGCATTGTGGGGTGTGGCAGAGCTTTTGGGGTCCCCTGACCCCCCCAATGTGCCATCCCCAGGAGCCGGAGCTGCAGCGGGCCCTGGAGCGGGCACTGCGGGTGCAGAGGGATTTTGGGGTTCCCCTGACCATGTGCCCATTCCTAGGAGTCAGAGCTGCAGTGGATGCAGAGGGATTTTGGGGACCCCCTGATGTGCCCCGTTCCCAGGAGCCAGAACTGCAGTGGGCCTGGAGTGGGCATTGTGGGTGTGGCAGGGGTTTTGGGGACCCCCTGACCCCCCAGATGTGCCCCGTTCCCAGGAGCCGGAGCTGCAGCTGGCTCTGGAGCGGGCATTGTGGGTTCAGAGGGATTTTGGGGTTCCCCTGACCCCCTAAATGTGCCATTGCCAGGAGCCAGAGCTGCAGCAGGCTCTGGAGCGGGCATTGTGGGTTCAGAGGGATTTTGGGGTCCCCCTGACCCCCCAAATGTGCCATTCCTAGGACCCACAGCTGCAGCAGGCTCTGGAGCGGGCATTGTGGGTTCAGAGGGATTTTGGGGACCCCCTGACCCCCCAAATGTGCCGTTCCCAGGAGCCAGAGCTGCAGCAGGTTCTGGAGCGGGCATTGTGGGTTCAGAGGGATTTTGGGGTCCCCCTGACCCCCCAAATGTGCCGTTCCCAGGAGCCGGAGCTGCAGCAGGTTCTGGAGCGGGCATTGTGGGTTCAGAGGGATTTTGGGGTCCCCCTGACCCCCCAAATGTGCCGTTCCCAGGAGCCGGAGCTGCAGCAGGTTCTGGAGCGGGCATTGTGGGTTCAGAGGGATTTTGGGGACCCCCTGACCCCCCAAATGTGCCGTTCCCAGGAGCCGGAGCTGCAGCAGGTTCTGGAGCGGGCATTGTGGGTTCAGAGGGATTTTGGGGACCCCCTGACCCCCCAAATGTGCCGTTCCCAGGAGCCGGAGCTGCAGCAGGTTCTGGAGCGGGCATTGTGGGTTCAGAGGGATTTTGGGGACCCCCTGACCCCCCAAATGTGCCGTTCCCAGGAGCCGGAGCTGCAGCGGGCCCTGGAGCGGGCGCTGCGGGTGCGGGAGGGGGCGCGGCGGCTCCTCCCCGCCTGCAGCCGGCCCGAGCAGGCGCTGGAGACCACCAAGACCCTGGTGCTGTGCGATGCCAGGGTGGTCGCGGCCGGGGGGGGAGCTGCAGCGGCGCCAGGAGGCCCGGCTGAGGGGGGCCCGGCGGTGAGGGACCCCCCAAAAAATGCTCGCGGAGGGAATTGGGTCCCCCAAGGGATGCCTAAAGGCGGGGAGGGCACCCTATGGAGCACCCCAAAGTGGAGGGGGAATGGGGATCCCCAAAGGGTGGTGAGGGGCACCCTAAAAGCCGGGGAGGGTCGCTGAGACTTAGGGAGGGGGTTTGAGGGTCCCGTGGGGGGTGAGGCGGTGAGGGACACCCCAAAACCTGGGGGGACATCGGGCACGCTGCAGTGAGGGGAGCCCTAAAACCCAGGGGATGGGATGAGGCACCCTGGGGGTCTGCAGTGCTGGGGGACACCCCAAAACCCCATGGGGGACACGGCAGCGAGGGACACCCCAAAACCTGGGGGAACACGGCAATGAGGGACACCCCAAAACCCCATGGGGGACACGGCAGTGAGGGACACCCCAAAACCCGGGGGTGGGATGAGAGACCCTTGGTAATTGGGGGCTGCGGCAGTGAGGGACACCCCGAATTTTGGGGGGAACGGGGAAACCCAGAGGGGCGCACAGTGGGGGTGTGTTGGCAGGGGACACCCCAAACGCGGGGGGGGGGAGCACCCCAAAATCTGGGGGGAGCTTTGCTGAGCCCCTCCCGTCCCCCCGCAGCCCCTCGGACGGCGGGCCCGGGGCTGAGCGGGTGCCGTGCCGCGGCACCGTCTGCATCTCAGGTATGGGGGGGCTGGGGGGGGTCCCGGGGGGCTCTGGGGAGGGGGAACCCCATCCTCTTTGCCTGCCCCTCCTGCGGCACCATCCGCATTTTTAGGGGGGGGGGCTGGGGGTGTCTCAGGGGGGTCTCACCCCGCTCCTGCCCTCCCCTCCCCCCCCAGATTTGCGCATCCCGCTGATGTGGAAGGACACCGAGTACTTCAGGAACAAGGGGGGTGAGTGTTGGGGTGCCGGGGGTCCCCCCTTTTCCCTGCGATGGCCTCTGTGACCCCCGCTGTCCCCCCTCCCACCCAGAGCTGCACCGCTGTGCCGTGTTCCTGCTGCTGCAGGTGGGGGCCGAGATCCACGACACCCCCACGGTGCTGGTGGACAGGACCCTCACCGACATCTGCTTCGAGGGCGCCGTGCTCTTGTGAGGGGGGGGCACGGGACCCCCCGGCACCCCCACCCCCTTCCCCGGGACCCTGGCACCCCCCTATGGGACCCTGGCACCCCCATATGCCCCCCCATGGCACCCCTGAGCCTCTCTGTGGGACCCCTGAGCACCCCAATACGCCCCCATGGCACCCCTGATGCCTCCCATGGGACCCCAGACACCCCCACACCCCTCCCTGGGACCCTGGCACCCTCTATGGGACCCTGGCACCCCCCCTTGACACCCCCATATGCCCCACCATGGCACCCCTGAGCCTCTCTGTGGGACCCCTGAGCACCCCAATACGCCCCCATGGGACCCCCGGCACCCCCACCCCCCCTCCCTGGGACAGTGACACCCCCCATGGGACCCCTGCCACTGCCAGCCCACCCTTGGGGACCCCCGAGCCTCTCTGTGGGACCCCTGAGCACCCCAATACGCCCCCATGGCACCCCTGATCCCTCCCATGGGTCCCCAGACACCCCCACACCCTTCCCCGCGACCCTGACACCCCCCCAGGGCCACTGCCACCCCCCACGGGACCCCTGCCACCACCAACCCCCCCCTTGGGGACCCCTGCCCTCTCCTGTCCCCTTCCAGGGGACCTCAGACCCCATCTGGGGGTGACCCCCGCCCACCCCAGGGCGGGACCCCTGCCCCACTCTGCCCCCTTGCCGCCTCCCCGCGGTCCGTGGGGTGGCCGCGGGGGGGTCCTGACCCCGCTGTGCCCCCCCCCCCCCCCCAGCTCGGAGGCGGGCCCCGATTTCGAGCTGAAGGTGGAGCTGTACAGCGCGGGGCTGCCGGGCGGGGGGGCGCAGGGCAGCACCCCCAAAAAGCTGGCGACGCGTCTGAGCACCTCCCTGGGCCGCTCCTCGGGGCGCCGGGCGCGGGCGGCCATGGAGGGGGGCGCCCGGCAGCCCCCCGGGCACCGGTGGCACCGGGGCACTGCTGCTGCCCCCGCCCGGCGTGCCGTGAGTGGCCGCTGCGTGCCGCGTGTCCCCCCTGTGTGTCACATGTGCCCCCATGTCCCCACCATGTACCCCTGTGTGCCACATGTACCTCTGTGTGCCCCATGTCCCCCCTGTGTGTCACATGTCCCCCCTGTGTGCCCTATGTCCCCCTGTGTGCCCTGTGCCCCCTATGTGTCACATGTGCCCCCTATGTGTCACATGTCCCCCTGTGTGCCCTGTGTCCCCCTTTGTGCCCCCTGTCCCCCTGTGTGCCCCATGTCCCCCTGTGTGCCCCCTGTGCCCCCCTGTGTGTTCCATGTCCCCCCTATGTGCCCCCTGTGTGTCACATGTCCCCCTGTGTGCCACATGTCCCCCCTGTGTGTCCCATGTCCCCCCCCGTCTGCTCCTCTGTGTGTCCCATGTCCCCCCTGTGTGCCCCAGACCCCCCCATCCTCCCTGACCCCCCCAAATCCCCCACGGTGCCCCCCTGACCCCCCCGTTGTCTCCAGGCCCGGTGTCCCTGCCCGGTTCCAGCTCCTGGCACACACCCCCTGTGCCTGCCCTGACCCCCAATGTCCCCCTGACCCCCGATGTCCCACTGATGTCCCCTGACCCCCAATGTCCCCCTGATCCCCAATGTCCCCTGACCCCCAATGTCCTCCTGACCACTGATGTCCCCCTGACCCCCAGTGTCCCTGCGACCCCCCTGATGTCCCCTGACCCCTGGTGTCCCCTGTCCCCCGGTGTCCCCAGGTGTCCCCGGTTCCAGCTGCTGGCGCACGCCGCGCTGTCCCTGGCGCAGGTGCACGATGGCTTCCGCACCCACGACCTCGTCATCGCCGCCGACGGTCAGTGGGGCCGCAGGGCGCCCCGTGGCACCCTATAGCAGCCCATGGCACGCCTAAACACCACGTGGGACCCTATAACACCCCGTGGGACCCTATAACACCCCATGGGACCCTATAACATCCCATGGCACCCTATAACACCCCGTGGCACCCTATAACAGCCCATGGCACCCTATAACACCCCATGGGACCCTAAATCAGCCCATGGCACCCCTAAACACCCCATGGCACCCTATAACAGCCCATGGCACCCTATAACACCCCGTGGGACCCTATAGCAGCCCATGGCACCCCTAAACACCCCGTGGCACCCTATAGCAGCCCATGGCACCCCTAAACACCCCGTGGCACCCTATAGCAGCCCATGGCACCCCTAAACACCCCATGGGACCCTATAACAGCCCATGGCACCCTATAACACCCCATGGGACCCTAAATCAGCCCATGGCACCCTATAACAGCCCATGGCACCCCTAAACACCCCGTAGCACCCTATAACACTCCGTGGGACCCTATAACACCCCATCACCCCCCTAAATACCCCATGGCACCGTATAATACCCCGTGGGACCCTAAATCAGCCCATGGCACCCCTAAACACCCCGTGGCACCCTATAACACCCTGTGGCACCCTATAACAAGTCCCCTGTGTCCCCCCCCAGAGCAGAGCCCTGCTGGGTGGTTTGGGGTCAGTGTCCCTCAATGTCCCCCCCAGTGCAAAGCCCGGCTGGGGTGGTTTGGGGTCAGTGTCCCCCCATGTCCTCCGTGTCCCCCCCCAGATCAGAACCCCGCTGGGGGATTTGGGGTCACTGTCCCCCCATGTCCCCCGTGTCCCCCCCCAGATCAGAGCCCCCGCTGGGGGATTTGGGGTCACTGTCCCACCCATGTCCCCCGTGTCCCCCCCTTAGACCAGAGCCCCGCTGAGGTGGTTTGGGGTCACTGTCCCACCCATGTCCCCCGTGTCCCCCCCCAGATCAGAGCACCTACTGGGGGGGTTTGGGGTCAGTGTCCATCAATGTCCCCCCCCAGATCAGAACCCCTCTGGGTGGTTTGGGGTCACTGTCCCACCCATGTCCCCCGTGTCCCCCTCCAGATCAGAGCCCCCACTGGGTGGTTTGGGGTCAGTGAACCCCCATGTCCCCCGTGTCCCCCCCTTAGACCAGAGCCCCGCTGGGGGGGTTTGGGGTCAGTGTCCCTCAATGTCCCCCCCCAGATCAGAGCCCCCACTGGGGGATTTGGGGTCAGTGTCCCCCCATGTCCCCCGTGTCCCCCCCCAGATCAGAGCACCTACTGGGGGGGTTTGGGGTCAGTGTCCATCAATGTCCCCCCCCAGATCAGAGCCCCCGCTGGGGTGGTTTGGGGTCACCGTCCCCCCATGTCCCTCCCCCGTGTCCCCCCCCAGAGCAGAGCCCCTGCTGGGTGGTTTGGGGTCAATGTCCCCCCATGTCCCCTGTGTCCCCCCCCAGAGCAGAGCCCCTGCTGGGTGCCCCTCTACGGCCGCATGTGCTGCCGCCTGGCGGCCAGGCCGAGCTGCATGGACACCCCCGCGGCGACGGGGACACTGCGGCTGCAGGTGAGGGACACGGCGGTGGCACCGGGAACGGCACCGGGAACGGCACCGGGAACGGCGCCGGGAGTGGGAGGGAGCGGGGGGATAGAGGGATGGGGTTTATTAACGCTGCCATGGTAAAGGGAACACTGCAACTGCAGGTGAGGGAATGGGATAGAGAATGGGATATGGGGATGGGATATAGGGAAATGGGATATAGGGATGGGATAGAGGGATGGGATATAGGGAAATGGGATAGAGGGATGGGATATAGGGAAATGGGATAGAGGGATGGGATAGAGAATGGGATATGGGGATGGGATATAGGGAAATCGGATATAGGGATGGGATATAGAAACGGGATAGAGAAATAGGATATGGGGACAGGATAGAGGGATGGGATAGGGGAATGGGATAGAAAAATGGGATTTATTAACACCCCCTCAGTGACGGGACAATGGAGCTGCAGGTGAAGGAATGGGATAGAGGGAATGGGATTAGGAATGGGATTGGGAATGGGATTAGGAATGGGATAGAGGGAATGGGATTAGGAATGGGATAGAGGTATGGGATTAGGAATGGGATAGAGGGAATGGGATTAGGAATGGGATAGAGGAATGGGATTAGGAATGGGATAGAGGGATGGGATTAGGAATGGGATTAGGAATGGGATAGAGGGATGGGATTAGGAATGGGATTGAGGGGTGGGATGTATCAACACCCCTGTGGTAACTGGGACCCTGTGGCTGACTGCAGTTAGGGAATGGGATCAGGAATGGGAAAGAGGCATGGGATAGAGGGATGGGCTGGATGAACATCCCTGTGGGAACAGAGACCCTGCAGCCACAGGTGAAGGGATCGGGATATGGGATTGGGATGGGAGGGTGGGGTGGGATGAGGGGTAGGATCGGGGTGGAGAAAGGGGTGAGAAGGGGATGGGAACAGGGATGGAAATGGAGACAGGGACAGGGCTGGGGATAAGGGTGGGACAGGGACAAAGATGGGACCAGGAGAGGGACAGGGACAGGGATGGGAATGGGGATGAGGATGAGGACAAGGATGGGACAGGGACAGGAATGGGGGCAGGATGGGGATGGGAACAGGCACAGGGTGAAGGACAGGAACAGGGACAGTGATGGGGATGGACAAGGACAGAGATGAGGACACAGATAATGGGGATGGGTGGAGAAATGGGGACAAGGACAAGGATGAGAACAGGACAGGGACGGGGACAAAGACGGGCATGGGATGTGGTCAGACAGAGGAATGGCATGGGGACAGTGACATGGATGGGAAGGACACAAGGGGAAGGACAGAGATGGGAAGGGACAAGGGATGGGAATGGGCTGGGATGAGAACGGGGACAGAGCTGGGAATGGGGACAGGGATGGGGGCAGGGATGGCTGGTGGCACGAACCCACCAGTGGGTCTGCACCGGTGGGGGTGGAGCTGGGCGCGTGGGTGCAGAAATGGGGGGGACACGCTGGTGCTGTGGTGTCACCTGCGGGCGCCGACGGCTCCGGGGGTCTCGGGACAGGCTCCGGGGGCCGAGGGGCCAAGCGGGGCCCCCCTGTTCTGCGTCCTGCGGGGCCCTGGGCTGCTCTGCTACGGCAGCGCTGGCGAGGCCGAGGCAGGGCAGGAGCCCACGCTCACCATCGCTGTCACCAAGGTACGGGGACGCGGGGGACACAGGGGTCGGGGGGCTCTGGGGGGCACGGGGAGTGTGGGGGACTGTGGGGTTGTGGGGGTCATGGGGCACGGAGGGGCGTGGTGGGTACAGGGAGAAAGGGGGAGAGTGGGGGGCTCGGGCTGGTTCGAGGTTTATGGGGTGTTCTGGGGTCTATGGGGGCTGTGGGGTCTATGGGGAGCTCTGGGGTTTATGGGGTGTTCTGGGGTCTGTGGGGGCTGTGGGGTCTATGGGGTGTTCTGGGGTCTATGGAGAGTTCTGTGGTCCATGGGGCGTTCTGGGGTTTATGGGGTGTTCTGAGGTCTATGGGGTGTTCTGAGGTCTATGGGGTGTTCTGGGGTCTATGGGGGCTGTGGGGTCTATGGGGTGTTCTGGGGTCTGTGGGGGCTGTGCGGTCTATGAGGAGCTCTGGGGTTTATGGGGTGTTCTGGGGTCTGTGGGGGCTGTGGGGTCTATGGGGTGTTCTGGGGTCTATGGGAGCTGTGGGGTCTGTGGGGTCTATGGGGAGCTCTGCGGTGTTCTGGGGTCTATGGGGGCTGTGGGGTCTATGGGGTGTTCTGGGGTTTATGGGATGTTCTGGGGTCTATGGGAGGCTCTGGGGTCTGTGGGGTCTATGGGGGGCTCTGGGGTCTGTGTGGGCTGTGGGGTCTATGGGGTCTGTGGGGTCTATGGGGTGTTCTGGGGTCTATGGGAGCTGTGGGATCTGTGGGGTCTCTGGGGGGCTCTGGGCTCTCTGGTGTCTCTGGGCTCTCTGGGGGCTGTGGGGCTGGGGGCTCCAAGCCCTGCCGGTGCCGCAGGACACGCGGGTGCGCGCGGTGGAGGCCGGGGGCCGCGGGCAGCCCCCCGGGGTGGCCGTCACCAACCGGCTGGGCGGGGAGGAGGTGACACACGCGCTGGTGGCCGAGAGCGCGGCCGAGGCCCAGCGCTGGCTCCAAGCCTTCGGGCAGCACCTCTACGACTTGGGTGAGCCGGGACCCCTGGGACCCCCCCCGAGACCTGTGGGAATCCCCATCATCCCTGCGGGACCCTACAAATCCCTGTGGGACCCTACAAATCCCTGTGGGACCCTACACATCCCTGTGGGACCCTACAAATCCCTGTGGGACCCTACACATCCCTGTGGGACCCTACAAATCCCTGCGGGACCCTACAAATCCCTGTGGGGCCCTACACATCCCTGTGGGACCCTACACATCCCTGTGGAACCCTCCCAGCTCTGTGGGGCCCTACAAATCCCTGCGGGGCCCTCCCAGCCCTGTGGGACCCTACAAATCCCTGTGAAACCCTCCCAGCTCTGTGGGGCCCTACAAATCCCTGTGGGACCCTACACATCCCTGTGGGACCCTACAAATCCCTGCGGGACCCTACAAATCCCTGTGGGGTCCTCCCAGCCCTGTGGGACCCTCTGTGCTGCTGGGACATTGTCCCACTGGGATGGATCCCCGTTGTTAAAGGACCCCAAGCCTAGTGGGACCCCCTCGTCACTGTGGGACCCCCAGCCTGGCAGGACCCCAGACGATCCCTGTGGGACCCATCCCTGTGGGAGCCCCATCACCCCAGAACCCCCAACCCAGTGAGACCCCAGTCCTGAGCGCACCCCCACTCCCAGGGTGACACCCCCATCCCAGGCTGACCCCATCCAAGGGGACCCCCATCCCCTGCAATCCCCATCCTCTCTAATCCCCATCCCCTCCAATCCCCATCCCCTGCAATCCCAATTCCCTGCAATCCCCATCCCTTTGAATCCCCATCCCTTTGAATCCCCATCCCCTGCAATCCCAATCCCCTCCAATCCCCATCCCCTTCAATCCCTGTCCCACTGCAATCCCCATCCCCTGCAATCCCCATCCCCTTCAATCCCAATTCCCTTTCAATCCCCATCCCCTCCAATCCCCATCCCCTCCAATCCCCATCCCCTCCAATCCCCATCCCTTTCAACCCCCATTCCCCTGCAATCCCAATTCCCTTTCAATCCCCATCTCCTCCATTCCCCATCCCCTCCAATCCCCATCCCCTTCAATCCCCATCCTTTCCAATCCCCATCCCCTCCAATACCAATTCCCTTTCAATCCCCATCCCTTTGAATCCCCATCCCTTTGAATCCCCATCCCCTGCAATCCCAATTCCCTCCAATCCCCATCCCCTGCAATCCCCATCCCTTCCAATCCCCATTCCCTGCAATCCCCATCCCCTCCAATCCCAATTCCCTGCAATCCTCATCCCCTGCAATCCCCATCCCCTCCAATCCCAATTCCCTTTCAATCCCCATCCCCTCCAATCCCCATCCCTTTCAATCCCCATCCCCTGCAATCCCCATCCCCTGCAATCCCAATTCCCTTCCAATCCCCATCCCCTGCATTCCCCATCCCGGGAGCTCCTGGATCCCGGGGGGGGGGCTCTGTGCCACGGCCCCCGTTGTCCCCGTTCCCACAGCCCAGTGGAAGCAGTGCTGTGAGGAGCTGATGCGGATCGAGGAGCCCCCCCCGCGCCGCCCCCCGGCCCCGCTGCCCCCCCAGGGCTCTCTCTACCACCAGACGGGTGAGTGGGGCTGGGGGGGGGGGGCGCGGGCTGGGGGGGCTCTGCTCTGTCTCCCCCTCTCTGCTCTCTGCTCGCTCCCTAACGCTGCTCTTCTCGCTGTCCCCCCTCTCTGTGCCCCCCCCTCTCTGTCCCCCCATTTCTTTCCCCCCGGCCCTGCCGCTCTGCCACCCCCCTCCCGCGCCCCCCCACCCCACCCCAGCCCCGTCGGGCCCCCCCGGGCCCCCCCCGGGCGAGGGGCTCCTGCTGCAGGAGAATGTCTCAGCCGAGATCCGGGCGCTGCTCAGCTCCTACTACAGCGACAGGTGACGGGGGGGACACGGGGGGGACACCCCGACAGCCCCCCCCCCTAATGCCACAACACCCCCAGCATGGCCGTGGGGACTGGGGGGGGGGGGAACAATGAAGGGACCCCCAAACTCCCCCATAGCCTGTGAGGTGAATCCATGGGGGGCTGAGGGGTTGTGGGGGGGGGCTTTGACAGCCCCCACCCCACGGTGCAGCAGCCAGGGGTCCGGGGGGGGGGGGGTCTGGGCCTGCCCCTGCCCCCCCCGGTGACACCCCCTTTCCCCCCCAGCTATTGACCCCTCGGATGACATCGCGGCAGTGACCGACATCCTGGCGCGGCACGGGGGGGCTCCCCGCGCTCCGGGGCCCCCCCCGTGGCTGTCGCTGTTCGAGGGGCCCCCCCTGCGCAGCCCCAGCCCCCCCCGGCGGGGACGCCCCCGAACCCTGTCCTTGGACGCCCGGCTCAGCACCCTGAAAGGCCGGGGGGGCCCCCCAAAGCCCCCCCACTCCAGCTCCTCCAGCAGCGGCAGCAGCAGCCCAGGGCCCCCCCAGCGCGACCCCCCCCAGAGCCCTCCAGTCCAGGGTCTGACCCCCAGCACTTGGTCGGGGGGGGGGGGGAACAGGGGGGATGGACCCCCCCCCCCCCCCCCGGGGGGTTGGGGGGGCTGGGGGCTCCCTGCTTCTGTTTTTGGGGAGAAACTGGAATTTCTGCCCTCCCCATGCTGGGGGGGGCTCAGGGCTAAACTCCAAAAAGGGGGGGGGTGGTTTCCTTCCCCCACCCCCAACAAAGGTGGGTGCTGGGGACCCCCCCCCCACCGCAGGGTGGGTGCTCAGGGTCTAACCCGGGGGGCACACAGAGCCCCCCCAGCTCTGCTTTCCCTCACCTCTAACCCGGGGGGGGGGGGGCACCACCCCCCCCGGCAGGCCCCCCCCGTTAATAATATTCACTAATAATTTGCATTAAAATTTATTTAACAGCTGCTGGGTGTGATTTTGGGGAGGGGCGGGGGCGTGGGGGTCCCTCTGCCCGGGTTGGGGGGGGGGGTCCGTGCCCTCCCATCTTGTGCTGCCACCAGCGGGGGGGGAGTCTTGGGGTGCTGCCCCCTCCCCAAGCTGCTCTTTTGGGGTGCAAGTGGGGGGTGGAGGCTGTGCTGGGGGGGTGAGGGGGAGGGGGGTGTCCATCCTGGGTGCTGTGGTGCCATAGGGGGTACCCCCCCCCCTCAAAAGAGGTCCCCCCCCCCTCTACACAGCATGGGGGGAGAGGTCCTCGTCCTCGGTGGGGGGGCTGGGGCCCCCCAAAAGCGGTGGGTGGGGGGCGTCCCGGGCCAGCAGCAGCGCAAAGCCTGGGGGGAGAGCGGGGGTGAGATGGGGGGGGGATTGGGGGCGGTTCAGGGGGTCTTGGGGGGGGAGTTTGGGGAATTTGGGGGGTTTACGGGGGTGTTTTTGGGGTACCTGGCGTGGCTTTGTGCAGGACGAGGCTCTCGCTGGGCTCGTCCCCCTGCAGGAAATGGGAGGGACCTGAGGGGTCTCTGCACCCCCAGCTGGGCCCGCCCCACTCGCCAGGGGACCCCACCTCACTTCCCATCCTGACCCCCACCCCATTCCCTCTCCTGTCCCAGGACAGCCCCCATCCCGGCCCCCCCACATTTCCCCCAGACCCATGTTGCCCCCAGCCCCACAATACCCCAAAACCCCATCCTGGCCCCCCACATTTCCCCCAGCCCCCCATCGCCCCCAGCCCCACAATACCCCAAAACCCCATCCCGGCCCCCCACATTTCCCCCAGACCCCCGTCGCCCCCAGCCCCACAATACCCCAAAACCCCATCCCAGCCCCCCACATTTCCCCCAGCCCCTCAACGCCCCCCAGCCTCTCCCGTACCTGCCCGTGGGGGGGTCCCGGCTCCCAGGGGGCCTCCCAGCCCCCCCCCCACTCGTGCCCCCCGATTCCATTGCGCCCCAAATCCTGGGGGTCCTGCAGCGGGCGGGGGGGGCTGGGGCTGTGCAGGGGGGGCCCGGCCGGGGGTATTGGGGACCCCTCCCGCGGGCTGGGGACATCCTCAAGCAGTGGCCCCAGAGATTCCCATGCTGGGGGGCTGGGGAGGGGGGGGAGTGTCCGGGTGGGGCCCCTCCTCATCCCGGGGGGGGCTGGGGGGAGACCCCAAGCCGGGAGTGCTGGAAGGAGGGAGGGGCTCTACCCCATAAGTGCTTTCACAAGACCCCGGCCCAGAGGGGACAGGGGGGACCCCCATCCGGGGGGGGCTGGGAGGGGGCCCAGACATGGCAGGGGGGGACCCTGACCTGGTGGTGGCAAAACTGGGGGTCCCCAGGGTGGCGGAGGGAGGGGTCCCCGTTCCCATGGGGCTGGAGGGGGTGCCAGTGGTGGCACTCTGGGGGGTGGCCGTCACCACAGGGCTGGGGGGGCTCCCTGGGGTGGCAGAGGGAGGGGTCCCTGTCCCCGAGGGGCTGTGGGGAGTCCCGGTGGTGGCACACTGGGGGGTCCCCGTCCCCACAGGACTGGTGGCATGGGGGGACCCTGCTCGGGCCGGGCTGGAGGGGGTCCCCAGGGTGCCACATTGTGGGGTCCCTGTCCCCACAGGGCTGACGGGGGTGCCGCTGGTGGCACACTGGGGGGTCCCCGTCCCCACAGGACTGCTGGCATGGGGGGACCCTGCTCGGGCTGGGCTGGGGGGCGTCCCCTGAGTGGCAGAGGGAGGGGTGCCCCTCCCCATGGGGCTGGCGGGGGTCCCGGTGGTGGCACACTGGAGTGTCCCTGTCCCCGCGGGGCCGGGGGGCAGAGGCGGCGGCGGCCGGCGGGGGCTGGGGGGCGGTGCCCCCCTGGAAACAGCGGGAGGGGGGGTCTGGGGGGGCTCCGGCCGGCGGAAGATGAAGGCGGATTCCGTCAGGCTGCGCTGGTACCGCAGGAAGGGCCGGCGGGCACCTGGCGGGGGCGAGGGGTCAGCAGGGAGCCCCAGAGCCCCCCGTGTGCCCCCCCCAACCCTTCCCTGGCACCTACCGGGGGTGCTGCCGGGCAGGGGGGATGTGGACGTGGACCCCGAGCGCTCCCGCTGCCGGAAGAATTCCCGGGGGTTCTGGGTGCGCTGGGAGACCAGGATGGCGGCTTCCTGCGGGACCGGGGGGTCAGCGGCGTGTGGCACAGCCGGTGGCCCTGTGACCCGGGGGCAGGGAGGGACCCGGTCCCGGGCACTCACGGCCGCCGTGCCGCTGACCCCGGTGCGACCCCCGCGCTCCCGCTCGGCCGCCTCCTGCTCCCGCTGCTGCTGCTCCTGCGGGACACGGCAGCGAATGGGAATCACGGATCCCTCAGGATGGAGCCTGGATCCCTTGGGATGGAGCCCTGGATGCCCTGGGGTAGAGCCCTCCCACCTCCCCAGGGCAGACCCCCACCCCGGATCCCCCTGCAACAGATCTCCTGTATTCCTTGTGAGGGACCCGCTCGATCCCGCAGGATGGACACCCCGGATCCCCTGGGATGAACCCCTTCAGATCCCCCGGAACAGACACCCCGGATCCCCTGGGATGAACCCCTTCAGATCCCCCGGGACAGACACCCCGGATCCCCTGGGATGAACCCCTTCAGATCCCCCGGGACAGACACCTAGAACTCCCTGAATCCTCCGGGATGGACCCCCTGAACCCCCCTGGGATGGGACTCCCCAGACTCCCCGGGATGAACGCCCTGGATCCTGCTGGGATGGATCTCCCAGGACAGAGCCCCTCGATCCCCTGAGACCCCCATTCCAGCCCCCTTTCCCTCCTCACCCATCGCTCCTGCTCCTTCCTCCGCTCCTCCGCGTCCAGCCGCGCCTGCTCCTGCCTGCGGGGACCGGAGTTGGGGCGTCACGGAGGGGGTCACAGGGGTGGGACACGGGAATGGGACACGGGACGGGATGGGACCCAAATGGGAAACACCAGTGGGATATGGGGACACGGGGCTGGGACAGGGATGGGGACACGGGGCTGGGACAGGGATGGGGACACGGGGCTGGCACAGGGACGGAGCCCAGCGCTGCCCCTCACCGCCGCTCCTCGATGAGCCGCTCCCGCTCCTGCAGCCGCCGCTCCCGCTCGGCCGCCTGCAGCCGCTCCTCCTCCATGCGCTCCCGCTCCCAGCGCCGCCGCTGCTCCCGCTCCCGCTGCCGCTCCTGCTCCTTCCGCTGCTGCTCCTCGCGCTGCGCACGCACCGGGATCAGCGATCGGCACCGGGAATCGGCACCGGCAGCTGGACCGGGATCCCACCCGCTCCGGCGCCAGGAGCGGCGCTAGGATCCCACGAGGATCCCGCTGCCGTTGGCACCGGCACAGGGAACCGGCACCGGGACTGGGACCCCCGCCACATTTCACACTGGGGCTCTCCCAGCCCTCGGCACCAGGACCGGGACCGGGACCCCACCGACCTCCGCACCAGCACTGGCACCAGAACCCCCCGGGGCTCGGCACTGGGACTGAGACCCCCCCACCCCATGGGCGGTGGGACCCCCACTGCCCCACAGGACCCCCGCAGACAGCTGGGACCGGGACCCCACTGCACCCCACACCGGGACTGGGACCCCCACCAAGCTCGGCACTGGGACCCTGGACTCTGCCCCGAGGCAGCAGCTGTGACCCCATCCCCAGGATACCGGGGGACCCCCCAGCCCTTCCCCAGCCCCCCGACCTCTCACCTCAGCCTGCTCCCAGAAGGAATCGCGCTGGGTGCGCTGCAGCTCCAGTGCCGGGTTGGTCTTGCGGTAGTTGGTTCCCTGGGGAGCACAGGGGGGTCAGGGTGGGACCCCCGACACCCCCTGCCCAGAGACCCCCGAGAAGAGTGAGCAAGCACCCACCGGCCCCCAGGTGCCCTCCCCATTCCCGCAGGGGCATCGGCCCAGCGAGACCCCCACTCACCACCAGCTCCGGGGTGTCCTGGGGGGTCCTCCTGGGAGGGCGAGGGGCGGGGGGCTCCAGCTGGGCCAGCACTCGGCGCAGCCCCTCCGCCGTCACCTCCTCGGGGCGGCGGGCGCTGATCACGGCCGTGGCCTCCTGCCACCGGCACGGGACAGGATGGGACAGTGTCACCCCTCCCACGGCCCACCCCCCGCGTGGATCCACACTCCCCGGGGAATCTCGGCACAATTCCCAGGGACGTGTCAGATGTGGGACTGCATCCAGATGTGGGGCCGGATCCAGATCCCGGGCCCAGACAGATCACCGGAAGCTGTTCCGGGGGAATGGGGGGGCGGCAGGACCCCCCCATCAGGACGGGACTGGGGGGGGGGGCAGGGATCCCAACCACAGCTCCGGCACGGCGGCCAAGACTGGGAGCACTGGGAAAGCGGCGGCTGAGTCAGCAGCGCCAGGAATGCGCCCGGGCACAGGCAAAGGTCGGGGCGGCGGCATGGGGGGGACGGGGGGGGGTAGGAATGGAGAATGTGGGGGGGTCCCATAGCACCCCCCGAGGGCTCCGTGCCCCCCACTCACCCTGAAGAAGCTCCGGATGGCCGGCAGGTGCCCGGCACACGCCGCCCGCTGCGATTCCGGTACTTTTTCCCCCACCTGGCACCGCAGCCATTGCTCAGCCCGGGGGGGGTTCCCGTCCGGGGGTCCCCCCGAGCTGCCCCCCAGCACTCACCCAGCTGATAAGGACGATCCTGGGGGTGCCAGAGCCAGGATCGGGGACCCGGCACAGCCCGTACATGACGCTGCCCACAGAGAATTTTCCAGCGAGCTCATCCGCCCCCCCGGCTGTAAGGAGGGGGGGTCAGAGGGGGTACGGGGAAACTCGGGGGACCCCCCCCAATACTCCCCAACAGCGTCGCTCCCGGTACCTCCGGAATCCAGGAGCTTGAGGTCGTGGTGCTTCTCATAGCCAAAGACGGCCCTGGCGGGGAGAAAGGGGGTCAGGGTGGGGGTCAAGGTGGGGGGGTCAGAGCGGGTGTCACATAAGGTGGGGGACCCGCCAGGCTCGGGCACCCCCCGTGCTCCCCCGTGCCACCAGCTTGGGATGAATTCATGGAAGTGCCGCCGGCGGCATCCGCCCCCGGGACAATGGGAATGTGGGAAGCGCCGGAGCGGCACGGCCCCCGCAGCGACCCCCCCCCCCCCCCCCCCCCCGTGCGGCGGTGCCGGGACCCCCGCCCGGCCCTGGGAGGGCTCAGGGGGCCCCATCCCGGCGGGACCCTCCCGCCCCCCCCGCCGGGCATTTCCAGCGGCTCTGCCCCTCTTTGTTCCCGCGTGGCTCCGGTTCGGGGCGCACGCGGGACGCGGCTGGGCACGGCTCCGGCAGCACGCGTGGAGCGCGGCGCGGCAGGGCACGTCACGCATGTCACGGCATGTCGCGACAGGCTGCGGCGCCACATGGCGGGACAGAGCCCGGCACGCGGCCGGGCGGGCGCCCGGGAGGAGCCGGCGCTGGAGCGGGTCCAGCCGCGCTCCGGGGGCAGAGGGCAATGCCCGGGCGGCCGGTGGCCACGGTGACGGGCGGTCCCGTGACGCCGGGGGGCTGCGAGGCCGATGAGCCCCGGTGCCGTCGCCTCTCACCCCGGGACGGGAGTTTTGGGGGACACCGGCTCCGGCCCCGAGGCACCGGCACCGAACTGGGGCCGGCCCGCTACCCCCAGCCCGGGACCGTCCCGGGACCCGCGCCCCCCGGTGCAGCCGGGCAGAACCTCCCTTGCCGCACCCCGGGGTGCTCCCCGCTCCTGCAGCCCGCCCCCCCCCGGGCCCGTCCTGCCCCAGCCCCGGGCGGCGGCGCCGCTCCCAGCCCCGGGCGGCACCGAGAGGGACCGGGCGGGACGGGGCGAGACCGGCTGGGACTCCCGGTTCCCAGCGCGGCGGCGCGTAGGGCTCAGTCCTGGGACCCCCCCGCGGACCGGCACCCCCCGGCCGAGACCCCGGTGCGCCCCGGAACCCCTTCCCGGTGCCGGTAACGGTGCCTCTCGGGCCGCCCCCGACGCCCTGGCCCGTGCCGGTGCCTGTTCCTGCTCTCGTTCCCGGTCCTGTGTCCGGTGCCTGTCCCAGTGCCCCTTCCCAGTCTCGGTCCCCTCTTCCGTTCCCGTCTCCGTTCCCGGTTCCCTGTGCCGGTTCCTCATTCCCGGTGCCCTGTTCCCGGTCCTCCCTTCCGTCCCCGTTCCCGGGCTCCATTCCCGGCTCCCGTTCACTCTCCCGGTGTCCCCCGCCCTCCCATTCTCACCAGTCGGTCCCAGCCCGGGGGTTCCCCACGTCCTCCCGCGCCGCCAGCAGCGCCAGCCGGTACCGCTCCAGCCCCGGCCCCGCCATCCCGATCCCGGGGCCGATCCCGATCCCGGGGCCGATCCCGATCCCGGGGCCGCCGCCGCCGCCGCCCTGCGCCCGCCCCTCCCTCCCCCGCCACCCCCCCGGCACTTTCCACCGCCCACGGGCGGCACCGGGCGGGGCGGGGGCGGGAGCGGCCGGGAGGCACCGGCACGGGACGGGCGGCGCTGGGAGCGCTGGGAGCGCTGCGAGCGGGTACCGGGCCTGGGTCCCGCACTGGGACAGAGTCCCGTACCGGTGTGAGGATCCTGTACCGGGATGAGGGTCCTGTACCGGGATGAGGATCCTGTACCGGGATGAGGGTCCCGTACCGGGATGAGGATCCTGTACTGGGATAGGGAACCCGTACTGGGATGACGATCCTGTACTGGGATGGGGGTCCCTGTACTGGGATGAGGGTCCCGTACCGGGATAAGGGTCCTGTACCAGGATGAGGGTGCTGTACTGGGATGAGGATCCTGTACTGGGATGAGGGTGCTGTACTGGGATGAAGATCCTGTACTGGGATGAGGGTCCCAGACGGGGATGAGGGTGCTGTACTGGGATGAGGATCCTCTACTGGGATGAGGGTGCTGTACTGGGATGAGGGTGCTGTACTGGGATGAGGGTGCTGTGCCAGATTCCCATTTCAGGACATGGATGCAGGTTCCAGGATCGCACTCTGGAATGTGTGTGGAGCCCCAGGATCCCACACCAGGACACGGATGTCACACCAGCATGTGGGGCAGGTCCCAGGGGCCCACGCTGGGACGTGTGCCCGGGTCGGTCCAGCACTGGAATGTGGCTGCGGTGCCAGGATCCCACACTCGGATGAGGGTCCCCAGACTGTCCCCCCTGTCCTTTCCCCCGTCCACGGAGCCTCTCCCGCATTCCCTTTTTACACCAAGAAACGGGATTTTGGGGGCTGGGGGAGTCACCGGGTCGCCCTCGACCATGAAGGTGGTGGCGGGGGTGTCTCGGGGACATTCGCAGCCCAGTGTCTGGCCCGGCCCGTCCCCACACGGCGCCTGTCCCAAAGCCTCTCCCATCGTTCCCTTATTTGGGCACCGCGGCTGGAAAATCCCAAATCCCCAGGGAGGAAAAAAATGCTGGAAAATGGGATCTTGGGCCCAGCGACACGCCCAGCCCAGTGTGTGGCGGGCCCTGTCACCCCCTGTCCCAGGGTCACCGGTGTCACCGGTGTCACCGGCATTACCGGTGTCACTGGCATTGCCGGTGTCACCGGTGTTACTTTTTACCGGTGTCGCTCTTACTGATGCCACTGGTTTTACTGGTTTTACTGGTACCTCCGGCGTCACTGGTTTTACTGGTGTCACTGCTGTCACTGCTGTCATTGCTGTCCCTGCTGTCATTGCTGTCACTGCTGTCAGTGACGTCACTGCTTTTTGCTGGTGAAACCGGTGGTGCTGGTTTTACTGGTGTCACTGGTTTTACTGGTTCCGCTGGGGTTATTGCTCTCGCCGCTTTCACCGGTGTGTGCCACTACTGCCACTGGTGTCCCTGGTGCCACTGATGCCACTGATGTCGCTGCTGTCACAGGTGCCCCTGCTGTCGCTGCTGTCGCTGCTGTCGCTGCTGTCGCGACCCCCGCCCCCCCGCCCCATGTGGGCGTGGCCCATCAGTGGGCGTGTCATTTGACCCCGCCCAGTGGGTGTGACCGCGGTGTGGGCGTGGCCCTGAGGGGGGGGGCTGAGCCGTCACGTGGCGGCCCGCGGCGCCCCCTGGCGGCGCTCCTTTGTCCGCGCGCGGGGCGGGGCGGGGCGGAGGGGGCGTGGCCCGGCGGGCGGTGCCGCGCGGGATTGGCGGGGCGGGGCGGGGCGTGCCGCGGCGGCTCGCGCTGATTGGCTGCCCGGCGGGGTGGGGCGGGGCGGGCGGGGTGGGGCGGGGCGGGCGGGGCGGGGGTCGGTAACGGGCCGGGTCCGGGCGGGGGGCGCTGAGCGGGGCCGCTCCGCTGCCCGGGGCCCCCCCGCGCCCCCATGGACCCCGACGTGGACTACGAGCGCCCCAACGTCGAGACCATCAAGTGCGTCGTGGTGGGCGACAACGCCGTGGGCAAGACGCGGCTGATCTGCGCCCGCGCCTGCAACGCCACGCTGAGCCAGTACCGGCTGCTGGCCACACACGTGCCCACCGTGTGGGCCATCGACCAGTACCGCGTCTGCCAGGAGGTGAGGGCCGGGGACACCGCCGGGCACGGCCGGACACCGAGCGGGAGAACAGCGGGAGGGGCGTTACCGGGGGACGCCGGGCACCGGGCATCGCCGGGCACTGAGGGGCACCGGGGCGGGGGGAGGGAACAACGCGGGGTACCGAGCACCTGGGAGCAGCCGGTACCGCAAGGGACACCGAGAGGGGAAGAGGGAGGGGGTAGCGGGGGCACACCGGGGTGGTCCCGGTGGTTCCGGGCAGGGCAGTCGGTGATGGTGCCGTTCCCGGTGCCGTTCCCGGTGCCGACAGGTGCTGGAGCGCTCCCGGGATGTGGTGGACGAGGTCAGCGTCTCCCTGCGCCTCTGGGACACCTTTGGGGACCACCACAAAGACCGGCGCTTCGCTTATGGCAGGTGGGACCGCGACCCGCCACCGGAACCCCGCCCCCTACCACCACCACCCTGACCCCCCGCCACCGGCACCCCCGAGACCCCCTCCGCCACCCCAGCTCCTGTCACCGGCAGCCCAGCCCCCACCCCCGGCACCCCGAGCGCAAGCCCTGCCCATCCCGGGATGCGCAGAGCCAAAGGAGCCCCTTGGGCTCCTGCCAGCGCCCAGGGAGCAGCTCTGCCACCCCAAACCCTCGGGGAGGGGCGGGACTGCCCCCATCCCCCTCCGGGGACAGCTTTGGGGGCACCGTGACCCCAACACTGTACCCCCCCGAAGCCCCCGCCCCGAGCAGAGACCGGCTGCTCACGGCCCCTCCGGAGCTGTGGGTGGGGGGCGGCTCCAGGGCGGCTCTTGTGGTGCGGGAATCATTCCGGGGGGCGCTGGGCTGGCCGCAGGAGAGACCCCCCCCCCAAGAAGTCCCGTGGCCCCCCGGTTGTAAACAGCGGGTCCCCGTGGCCGCTGGCACGTCCGGGCTCTTATCGCCGCCGCCCCGCGCCAGCCCCGCGGCACCGCTAATCTCCCCGCGGCACGGCGGGGGCTCCGCGGGTGGGGAGCCCCCCGGGACTGGGAGGGCTGGGGAGGCCGTGTCGCCATGGCTCGCGGTGGCCCCGCGGCTGGCCGGGGGCCCCAGGGGGGCCGGTGGCGGCTATCTTGGTCTGGGACACGGGCCCGGCTCCAGCGGCGCCTCCCGGTCACGTCCCGTCCCGGCACGGACTAAAAACAACCCGGGCCCGGGGCCACGCGGCTGCTCCGGGGACTTGGGGGTACTGGCACCCACTCCGTGTCGCCTGGCAGCCCTCCCCGCATGTCCCCTGGCACCTTATACCCCCGGAGCCAGGGCTGGGATGGCAGTGGCCGCCCCACGGCGGGCGCGGGGGAGGAACCGGGGACAGCAGGCGTGGTCTGGCCCTGGTGCCGGGGGCTGGCACCCACCCAAGCACCCCCCGTGGGACCCCCCCCCCATGGGTGCTCAGGGGCTGGGACCGCCACGGTGCCGACCCGTGACTTGGCCGGCGGTGCTGACCCGAAGCCAGGTCCCGTCGGGTCCCTCCTGTCCCTGTCACGGCGCTCCCAGAGGCCATGGAGTTCCCAGGGGGTCGTGTGGCTGCCGGGGATCTGTGGGATCCCCGTGGTTGTGGGGGCTCTCAGGGGGTCCTGAGCCTCCTGGGGGGGGGTCCCAGGCTGGGGGCAGTGACCTGGGGCGGGGCTGGGAGCGGGGTGCCGCCTGAGCAGGGCGTGTTTGGGGACGCTGAGTGGCCGCGGGTGGCGCCGGGCCAGCGCTGCCCTCCCGCTGCCGCTGCTCGCCGCAGGTCGGACGTGGTGGTGCTCTGCTTCTCGCTGGCGAACCCCAACTCGCTGCGGCACGTGAAGACCATGTGGTACCCCGAGATCAAGCACTTCTGCCCCCGCACCCCCATCGTGCTGGTGGGCTGCCAGCTGGACCTGCGCTACGCCGACCTGGACGCCGTCAACCGCGCGCGCCGGCCGCTGGCCAAGTGAGCCCCCAAAGTGTCACCCCCCCCCTCCAGCCCCACAGGGACACGGACACCTCAGTGTGTCATCACCCCAGTCCCATTGAAATGGGGACCCTTCCCTGTGCTCCCATGGGGACCCCCAGTTTTGCCACCACCATGTTAGGGTGTGTCATTTCCCCACGGGATGGGGCCCCCCCGTGGGTCAGGGTCTTCTGACAGCACTTGTGGGGTGGAACCTCTGCCCTGCTCAACGCTCCTGTGTTGGGGCCTCCCCTCCAGGCACCCCCACAATGAGGGGCCACCCTCCCAGCACTCCCTGGGATGGCGATGAGACTTTCCATGCTTGGAATGAGGAGGGGCTGCCCTGGACACCCCCTCAGCCCCCCGCCCTGTCCATGCCCCCCCCAGGCCCATCAAGCCCTCGGACATCCTGCCACCGGAGCGGGGGCACGAGGTGGCCCAGGAGCTGGGGGTGCCATACTACGAGACCAGCGTGGTGGCCCAGTTCGGGGTCAAGGACGTGTTCGACAACGCCATCCGCGCCGCGCTCGTGTCCCGCCGCCACCTGCAGTTCTGGAAGTCCCACCTGCGCAAGATGCAGCGCCCGCTGCTGCAGGCGCCCTTCCTGCCCCCCAAGCCCCCCCCGCCCCTCATCCAGGTGCCCGACGCCCCCCCTGGCCTCGGGGGGGGCCCGGCCGCGCTGTTCCAAGCCCCGCTCTGCGCCGACGTCGTCTTCCAGCTGCAGGGCGGCCACCGCGTCTTCGCCCACCGCGTCTACCTGGCCACCGCCTGCTCGCGCTTCTACGACCTCTTCACGCTGGAGGCGCCGCCCGGGACCCTCGGCGAAGGGGACGGGGGGACCCGTGACCTGTCATCGTGGGGCCGCGGCTTCCTGAGCCTGCGCTGGGAGCCGGTGGCCGACCCGGTGGCGGGGCGGGAGCGGCGGATGGCGGTGGTGGCCATGGACCGGGGCGTGCGGCCGGAGCCGCTCCGCGCCGTGCTGGAATATTTGTACACGGGCCAGCTGGAGCGGCCCCACGGCGACCTGCGCCAGGTGGGCGCCGTGGCCGAGCTGCTGGAGGTGTTCGACCTGCGCATGATGGTGGCCAACGAGCTCAACCAGGAGAGCTTCATGAACCAGGAGATCACCAAGGCCTTCCACGTGCGCCGCGCCAACCGCGTCAAGGAGTGCCTGGCCAAGGGCGTCTTCGCAGGTATAGGGGGCAGGGATGGGGGGCTGTGGGGACAGGAGGGTCACCGCTGTCGCCTCCAGATGGTGTCCCCCTTCTCGTGGTGCCAGTGTGGTGACAGGGTAATGGGCAACCTGAACCTCTCCCACTGCTGAGGTCTTTGGAGTCTGGGGTCCTGTCCCGGTCAGTCACGGAGGTGCTGCTGGGCTGGAGTGGCAGTTCTGGGCTGTGCTGGCCCAGGCAGTGGTGTCCCCATGGAAGGGGTGTCCAAGGGGTGGTTGTCCCCAAGGCAGTAGTGTCCCCATGGAAGGGGCGTCCAAAGGATTCTTGTCCCCAAGGCAGTGGTGTCCCCATGAAAGGGGCGTCCAAGGGATTTTTGTCCCCAAGGCAGTGGTGCTCAAGGGGTGGCTGTCCCTGCTCTGCTGTGTCCAAGGAGTGGCTGCCTCTGGGCTGGGGAGGACGAGGAGTATCTGAGGGGTGGCTGTCCCCCCCTGAGCTGTCCCCCTGTCCCCAGACGTGGTGTTCCACGTGGATGACGGGGCGGTGCCGGCGCACAAGCCGCTGCTCATCGCCGGCTGCGACTGGATGAGGGCCATGTTCCGAGGGGGCTTCCGCGAGAGCTACGCCAGCGAGGTGGGGGCCAGGAGGGCACCTGTGGGGCAGGGTGGGCATCTTTGGTTGGGGTCGGGGGGCTGCTCAGACCCCCTGGCGCAGGGACACGTGTGTCCTACTTCCCTCTTGCAGAGGAGAAAGCTGGGAGCTGTGCTGGCTTGTGGGGGCTATTCCAGGGCTGTGCCAGCTCAGGCACTGCCAGGAGGGTCCCCCTTTCCCCCAGCCCCCTTTGGGGGTGGCTCTGAGCTCCCCCCAAACCCCCCGACCCCACAGGTGTCCCTGCCCGGCACCAACTGCGCCTGCCTCCGCGCCGTCCTCGACTTCCTCTACACGGGGGTCTTCACCCCCACGCCCGACCTGGACGCCATGGAGCTGCTCATCCTCACGGACCGGCTGTGCCTGCCGCGGCTGCAGGCGCTCACCGGTGAGCCCCCCCCGCTCCCCGCACCCCCCCCGGTATCCCCCCGCACCCTCCCGCGGCCCCTGACGTCACCTGCCAATACCCTGCTGGTGCCGCGGGGACGGATCGATCGTCCCCGTGTGTCATTCGCTGTCCTTATGTAAGCGCGGGCTGGCCCCGGGGGGGGGGGGGCACGTCCCCGGTGTGTGACCCCCGCCCCGAGCCCCCATTTCCCCCCTCTCCCAGAGCAATACGCCGTGGACGAGCTGCTCCGAGCCTTCATGCAGCGCGTGGAGATCGACGAGCAGGTCATCATCTACCTGGAGATGACGCAGGTATGGGGGGGCTGGAGGGCACGGAGACCCCCGGGAGGAGCGGGGGGGCGGGCACAGAGACTCCGAGGTGATGGGGTGACCCCCCAAAATCCTCCCCCCCCCCCCCCCGCCCAGTTCCACAACGCCCGGCAACTGGCCGCGTGGTGCCTGCACTACATCTGCACCAACTACAACCGCGTGTGCCGCCGCTTCCCCCGCGAGATGAAGTTCATGTCCCCAGGTACGGGGTGGGCGCGGGGCGGGGGGCGCGGGGAGGGGGTCCCCCGCCGTGCCCTGAGCCCCGCGATGTCCCCGCAGAGAACCAGGCGCACTTCGAGCGGCACCGCTGGCCCCCGGTGTGGTACCTGAAGGAGGAGGATCTGTACCTGCGCTCCAAGAAGGAGCGGGAGCGCGAGGAGCAGCTGCAGCGCAAGCAGCACCCCCGCAGCAAGTGGTGCTTCTGGAGGCCCTCGCCCCCCGTGTCCTGAGCGGGGGGCTCGGGGAGGGGACCCCCGCGTGGGGCTGGGGGGCTCGGGAGGGCTGGGAGCCCCTGTGCTGAGCAGGGAGTTCGGCCCCGAGATCCCGATCCCCCGGGATCCCTGCACTGAACCCAAGTGTAGGGTTGGGGGGCTCAGCTGGGCTGGGGGTCCCTGTGGTGAGTGGGGGGCTTCGGGTTGGGGTTCCCTGTGCTGGGCTGGGGGCTCAGGCGCCGGGACCCCACATTTGACTGGGGGGCTCAGCTGGGCTGGGGGTCCCCGTGTGGAGTGAGGGGCTTGGGCCTGGGGCTTTTATAAAGGGCTGGGGGGGGCTCAGCTGGGCTGGGGGTCCCTGTGTGGAGTGGGGGGCTTGGGCCCAGGGCTCCCACGCAGGGCTGGGGGTCCCTGTGCTGGGCTGAGGGGCTCAGGCTCAGGACCCCCGCCCTCAGCTCCAGAGATCCCACACTGAACAGAGGGGTCGGACCCTGGGACCCCCACCCAGGGCTGTGGCTCTCAGCCCTGGGACCCCCCCACCACTGAACCAGGGGGCTTGGCCAGGGTGGGGGTCCTCCAAGGGCTTGTTTACCCCCCCACCCTGGCTGTTTACAGGCTCTGCCGGGTCGCAGCCCCCCCGGTCCCACCGTGCCTTTCCCCGGTGGGAGGGGGGCCGTGCTGAGCCCCCTCCCCCCGGCAGGGCCCCCCCGCCACGGCCAACGCTGGTGCTACCTCTGATCGAGCAGTATTTGGGGCTGGGGGTGCGCAGGGAGCGGGGGCTCTGCCGCTCCCCCCTTTCTTTTCTGGGGGGTCCCCACCCCCGTAGGGCTCTCTGGTGCTGTATTTTCTCCCCTCCGCCACCGTGGGGCGGGGGGGGCCAAGCTGTGAGCGGGGCGGGGTGGGTGGGGGGTGGGCGCGGGGAGGGGGGGGGTCCCTGGGTGCTTGTGTGGCTGCGAGAGCCCCCGGCTCATCTCTGTGCCTTGGACGGGCCCCCGGCCCCGGGCTGTGTCCCGGGGGGGATCATTGTCCCTGTCCCGGCGGCGTGGCATTGTCGCTGTGCCCGGGATGTGTCCCCACCCCGGAATGAGGGGGGGGGAGCACCGTCCCCGCCCCCGGGCTGAACTGCACAACCGTTTTTAAACTTTTTTACCCCAGGAGCACAGCGGCCCCACCCGGCCCGGAGCGGGGCCCCCCCCACCTCAGCAGCGGCTGTTTTAACCTTTAATAAAGCTTTTTGTAACGGAGCTGTGCCCCCCCGACCCTGCTGTGCCCCCCAACAGGCGAGCCCCCCCCCAGGAAGGAGTGACGCGGGGGGGCTTCACTGGGGTGTATTTATTGTGGGGGGGGGGTTCAGAGCACATGGGGGTGGGGAACAGATGTGGGGCGACCTGACCCACACACTGGGGGGGACACGAGTGGGACATACAGGGTTGGGGGGGGTCATTTGTGGGTGGGGGAGATGCACGGCAGGAGGGGTGGGGTGGGGGGGTTCCCCCACCTCAGGGCCTGTCCCAGGCTGGGCCCCCCATTCCCCCCTCGCAGGGCCCTGGGAGCAGAGCCTGGGGTCACCTCGGCTCCCATGGGGGGGGGGGTGGTCAGGGACAGTCAGGGGGGGCTGGAGAGGACCCGGGGACGTCCCTGGGGTCCCGCTGCAGCTGCTGCTGCCGTTTCCAGCCTCGGAGCACAGCTGGGGCCTTGAACATCTGGTCAGTGGCCATGGGACTGCAGCATCCCATGGGGATTTGGGATGCAGGATCCCCCAGGTCCCTCATGTCCCCCTGGCCTCCCTCCCCCCCTTTTTTTCCCTCCCCAGTAGCCGTGGCTGGCAGATGCTGCACCCTGGGACGCTGGGCTGGGCTCGGGGCTCTCCCGGCCGGAGCAGCAGGTAGCACAGGTTTCCCGGGATCCTCCCGTCTGAGCCGGGCCTGTTCCCAGCCACGCCACCCTCCGGGAAGGGTGGGAGCCACGGGAGGATCCCGGAGCCGGTGGCAGCCATGGGAGGATCCCCTGGGGGATGCTGGAGCCTGGAGCAGCTCCCAGCCCTCGGGAGGGCTTCGGGCAGGGTGGGGGATCCTGGCCGGGCTCTCCCCACACATCCCCACGGAGCTGCAGGGGGGTCTGTGCTCGCCCCCCAGCCACGGCCGCGCTGCCGGGGCGTGCCGGCGTTCCCGGTGCTGCCGATATCGCCGGCAGCCCCGGCTCAGGCGGGGCCGTAGCAGAGGATCTCGCTCAGGTCGTAGCCGGTGACAGCGAAGGTGTCCCCGGCGGGGTCACAGAAGCGGGCGCCGCAAACCTGCGTGTCCGTCACGCACTCGGCGTGGCAGTGCTGCACCTGCGGTGGGAGCGGCTCCAGACGCAATTCCAGGATTTCCACAGCTCCGAGGGTCACACCCCTGTCCCTCGTCCCCAGTCCCCGTGGAGCAGCCGTGGCTCCAAGTCCCGTGTCCGTGCCCCAAGCCCGGACTCACCTCGATGTCGTCGGTGTCCGGGTTCCTGCTGAGCTTCCAGACGTGGACAAAGGAATCCTCTGCACCCGACAGCAGCTGCGAGGGGAGAGGAGGGAGCGTGGGGACACCATGGAGGTGGCAGTGCCATTGGCAGGATGGGACACTGGGGTGGGATATCGGGGTGGGATTTCAGTTGGAATGCCAGGTGGGATACTGGGGTGGGGATGCCAGGTTGGGATTTCAGGTTGGAGTGCCAGGTGGGATGTCGGGGCGGGATGCAGGTTGGGATTTCAGGTTGGGATGTCAGGTTGGCATTTCAGGTTGGAATGCAGGTGGATGTTGGGGTGGGATGCCAGGTTGGGATTTCAGGTTGGAGTGCCAGGCTGGGATTTCAGGTGGGAATGCCAGGTGGATGTTGGGGTGAGATGCAGGTTGGGATTTCAGGTTGGAATGCCAGGTTGGGATTTCAGGTTGGAATGCCAGGTTGGGATTTCAGATTGGAGTGCCAGGTTAGAATTTCAGATTGGAATGCCAGGTGGATGTTGGGGTGAGATGCAGGTTGGGATTTCAGGTTGGAATGCCAGGTTGGGATTTCAGGTTGGAATGCCAGGTAGAATGTCAGGATGAAATGCCAGGTTGGGATTTCAGGTTGGAATGCCAGGTAGGATGTCAGGATGAAATGCCAGGTTGGGATTTCAGGTTGGGATTTCAGGTTGGAGTGCCAGGTTGGGATTTCAGGTTGGAATGCCAGGTAGGATGTCAGGATGAAATGCCAGGTTGGGATTTAAGGTTGGAATACCAGGTGGATGTCGGGGTGGGATATTGGGCAGGATGCCAGGTGTGATTCCAGGTGTGACACCAGGTGTGACCCCTGTCCCCTCCGTACCTTGCCGGTGAGCGGTGCCAGGTCGAGCGCGTAGATCCAGCGGGCGTGGGCGCTCACCTGGGCACGGATCCGCCCCGACCCCGCTTCCCACAGCCGGATCTGCCCGTTCCCATAGCCCGCAGCCACGATCCCGTTCCACAGCGCCACCGAGGAGCAGGTGCAGCTGGACACGGGGCCACGTGTCACCACCTCAGGGGTGTCCCTCCCTCGTGTCCAACACCCCGAGGGATCCCCGGGGCTCACCCAGATCCCGGGATCTTCCCGAGCAGGGTGAACTCCTCCCCGCTGCTCCAGAGGCAGAGGGTCCCGGAGTCATCGGCTGTCACCAGGTCCCCAGCCCCGTCCTGTGGGGAGAGATGGCTCAGGGGCACCGGGCACTGTCCCCAGCTCTGGGATGGCACTGTCCCACGGGCACCAGGACAAGCTGGGACAGCTCCTGAAATGCTGACGGGTCCCGGCCAGAGCGGCTCCGTTGGAACTCGTCTCTGCCCACGCTGCCACGCCAGGGTGGATTTCGAGGAAGGATCAGGGCACCCCTCCCTCCGTGAGGATTCCCAGCTCCTCCCGGCCCTGGGAATGTCCCAGTGCAGCCCAGGGAACCCTCGGAGCAAAGCCCAGGGTGGCGTGTGAGGGGACAGGCGGCAGTGGGAGGTGACACAACAGCTCCATGTCCCCAGGGTGACACAGCAGCTCGGGAATGGGATCTGGGGGATGAATTCCTTGGGGATCCCAAAGCAAGGAAAGTTCAGTGACTCATCAGGGAAAGTGCTGAGTGGGAGGAAACTGGCTGGTGAGTCTGCAGGGACCTGCCCCGTGAGCTTCCAGTGCCTGAGGAGGTTCCAGGAGAGAATTTGGGACAAAGGATGGCGTGACAGGACACACGGAATGGTTTCCCACTGGAGAAGGGGAGATTTGGGTGGGATTTTGGGAAGGAATCCCTCCCTGTGAGGCCCTGGCACAGGCTGCCCAGAGAAGCTGAGGCTGCCCCAGGATCCCTGGAAGTGTCCAAGGCCAGGTTGGAGCCACCAGGGATGGTGGAAGGTGTCCCTGCCCACGGGACCGATGAGATTTAGGGTCTCCCTCTCCCCCCATACCGGGGCCTGGCCCTGCTCGGCCGCGATGTCGGTGATGGGATCCCGGTGCTGCTCCAGGACCTCGCTCAGCGTCACGTTGGTCCCTTTCGGGGGGACATCAAACACCAGCACGGCCCCAAAGGACGTCCCTGTGGGGTCAGGGGGGTCAGCAGGGCTGGGCCACCCCAGGGCCAGCACCCTGCCCACGCCCTGGGCTCACCCACGCAGATGAAGCGGCCGCCGGCCGCGGCGATGCCTCGGGCGAACACGGAATGTGCTGGAAGGGAACGGGTTTGTGTCACTCCCGGGCAGGGAGCGATCTCTGGGACAGGAACTGGGGGGTCACACCCCAGTCCTGGCACAGGTTTGGGTCTGTCACATGGAGATATTGAGGAGTTGGTGTGCAGGAGCTGGGGAAGGGGCTCAGCCTGGAGAAAAGGGGCATCAAGGGGTGTGGGAAATGGATTTGTAGAAAATTTTTAAAGTTTGACAGAGGGGTTTGGACAAACGGGGATCTTGTGGCTCTGCACAACTCCCTGACAGGAGGGTGTGGTAATCACATATCCTCTGAACAGACACAGAGCTTTCCCAGGATTTTCCTGGGAAGCTGTGAGAAAGCTCAGAGAAAAGAATGAGAAGTAATTCTTATCAAAGAACTGATAAACAAATCAATTAACAAATCTTCACTTAACAAATCTTCACTTGCTGCACACGTTGTGCACACGTGGAATGTGCTATAGAGATTTGGTTACCAAAAAGTGATTTCTTAATTAGATACTAGTGACAGTGTTTAGGTTTTTCAAAGACTGTATCACACTGTCTCTTGAAGTGTAATACAGTATAATGCAATAAAACAATTAATCAACCTCCTACAATCATAAAATCAATGCTAATTATTACCCAGTGAAGACCTCTACTATGCCAGGGGACAAGGGACAGGATGAGAGGGAACAACCCCAAGCTGTGCCAGGGGAGGTTGAGCTTGGATATTGGCAAAATTCCTTCCTGGAAAAGGCTGGAATTCCCACCCCTGGCAGGGGTGGAGTCCCCATCCCTTTGGGGGATCTCCCAGCCCTGTGCCTGTGGCACTTGGGGACACACGGGGCAGTGCTGGGGGGACTGGGAGGGGTTCACCTGCCGGGAGCTCCGGGACGTCCAGCGCGTGCCAGAACACCATGGTGGAGCCGTCAGCCTCGTACATCTGCCAAGGAGGGACGGGCTGGGACGCTCTGGGGGTGACAGGGGGACCCCCCAGGACCCGCCACATCCCATCCCCCCCCCCAGGCCTCACCTGGACCCCGCGCTGGGATGTGAGCACCAGCAGCACCCGCGACGGGAGCTCGCACCACGCGGCCTGCGAGGGACAGGGCGGGGACGCTGCGGGACGCCCCCAAAACCTCCCTCCAAGCCCACCTCCTGTGGGTCTTCCCCTGGAGAACCCCCCAAACCCCTTCCTGAAGCCTCTCAAACCCTCCCTGTGGAGTCTGCCGAACTCTTAGCCCTGGAACAGGAGGTCCCAAATCTCCTCCTGGATCAGGAACTCCCAAATCTCCTCCGGGAATGAGAATCCCCCCATGTCCTCCTGGAGCCCTCCAAACCCTTCCTCCTGAAACAAGAGCACCCCAATCTCCTCCTGGAGCCCCCAAATCTCCTCCTGGAGCCCCCCAAACTCCTGCCCCTGGAACAAGAGCACCCCAATCTCCTCCTGGAGCCCCCCAAACCCCTCCTCCTGGAACAAGAGCACCCCAATCCCCTCCTGGAGCCCCCCAAACTCCTACCCCTGGAACAGGAGCCCCCAAAACCCCTCCTCTTGGAAAAAGAGCTCCCAAATTTTCTCCTGGAACAGGAGCCCCCCAATCCCCTCCTGGAGTCCCCCCAAACCCTCGTCCTGAAACACAAGCCCCCAAATCTCCTCCCGAAGCACCCCAAACTCCTACCTCTGGAACAAGAGTCCCCAAACCCCTCCTGGAGCCCCCAAATCTCCCGAAGCACCCCAAACTCCTACCCCTAGAACAGGAGTCCCCAAACCCCTCCTGGAGCCCCTCAAACCCCTCCTGGAGCCCCCAAATCTCCTCCTGGAGCAGCCCAAACTCCTACCTCTGGAACAAGAGTCCCCAAACCCCTCCTGGAGCCCCCCAAACCCCTCCTGGAGCCCCCCCAAACCCCTCTTGGAGCCCCTCAAACCCCTCCTGGAGCCCCCAGATCTCCTCCTGGAGCAGCCCAAACTCCTAGCTCTGGAACAAGAGTCCCCAAACCTCTCCTGGAGCCCCCCAAACCCCACTTGGAGCCCCCCAAACCCCTCCCCAGTCTCCTCCCGGAGCCCCCAGACCCCTCTCCCGGGGGGCAGTGCCCTGCCCCAGGTGCACTCGATGTTCCCACAGCTCAGTCCCTGCTGGCCTCAAAGACCCCCCCCCCCCCCACATTCCCACAGACCCCTCAGGGGTCTCCCTTCCCCTCCCCACACTCTGGGCCCTGCAGGATGCTGAAGCCCCCCGCCCCATTTCAGTGCCAGGCACGTGTCCCACCCCCTGCCAGCAGGAGCGAGGCTCTCCCCGTCCCTCACCTGTGTGAGCAGGGGGGTGATGAGGGCAGAGCCCCCTCCCCGGGCCTGCAGCTGCCGGGGGGGCCCCTCGCTGCCCAGCAGGCTGAGGGTGGCGCCGTGCACGGCCCCGAAGGCCGGGGGCCGGCCGGGAGGGCACAGCACGGCCAGGTTGTTGTACAGGGCCGAGCTGCTGCTGCGCAGGGCCAGGCTGCGCTCCCGCCGGTACGGCCTGAGCGGGGCACAGCGAGCCGGGGCTGGGCTGGCTCCGGAGGGGGAGTGGGGGGCACATCCAAAGGGGTTGGGGAAGGTTTTGGGGGGGTTGGAGCGGATCCGAGGGTGTGGGGTGGGTCCCGAGAGGGAATGGGGGCGGGTTCAAGGGGGGGACAGGGATGGATCCGCGCGGGGAGGGGTCGATCCAGGGAGCCGGGAGCTGCTCCAAGGGGGTCCGGGGAGCTCCCGGGGGGCTGGGGGCAGATCCCGAGGAGCGGGGTCGGATCCCGGGGGGCTGGGGGCATATCCAAGGGGCTGGGGCAGATCCCGGGGGGCTGGGGGCAGATCCAAGGGGCTGGGGGCAGATCCCGGGGGCTGGGGGCAGATCCAAGGGGCTGGGGCAGATCCCGGGGGGCTGGGGGCAGATCCCGGGGGGCTGGGGCAGATCCCGGGGACTGGGGGCAGATCCAAGGGGCTGGGGGCAGATCCAAGGGGCTGGGGCAGATCGCGGGGAGTGGGGGGCAGATCCCGGGGACTGGGGGCAGATCCCGGGGGCTGGGGGCAGATCCCGAGGAGCGGGGGGCAGATCCCGGGGGCTGGGGGCAGATCCCGGGGGCTGGGGGCAGATCCAAGGGGCTGGGGGCAGATCCCGGGGGCTGGGGGCAGATCCCGGGGGGCTGGGGCCGATCCCGGGGGCTGGGGGCAGATCCCGGGGGGTTGGGGGCAGATCCCGGGGGGCTGGGGGCAGATCCCGGGGGGCTGGGGGCAGATCCAAGGGGCTGGGGCAGATCCCGGGGGGCTGGGGGCAGATCCAAGGGGCTGGGGCAGATCCAAGGGGCTGGGGCAGATCCCGGGGACTGGGGGCAGAGCCACCCCTGTCCCCTCCCAGCGCCCCCCACAATCCCCGGCCCAAGCTCCTCTGCCAGGGACCCCACCCCAGCCCCACCTCCCAGACCCCCGCCCTCCCCGAGGCCCGTTCCCCCTCAGTGCCCCCCGGTTCCCCTCAGTGCCCCGGTTTCCCCTCAGTGCCCCGGTTTCCCCTCAGTGCCCCCATTCTCCCTCAGTGCCCCCCGTTCCCCCTCAGTACCCCCCACCGGTTCCCCTCAGTGCCCCGGTTTCCCCTCAGTACCCCGGTTTCCCCTCAATGTGCCCCCCGGTTTCCCCTCGGTGCCCCGGTTTCCCCTCAGTGCCCCCCGTTCCCCCTCAGTACCCCCCACCGGTTCCCCTCAGTGCCCCGGTTTCCCCTCAGTGCCCCCATTCCCCCTCAGTGCCCCCATTCCCCCTCAGTACCCCCCACCGGTTTCCCTCCGTGCCCCCATTCTCCCTCAGTGCCCCCCGGTTTTCCCTCAATGTGCCCCGATCTCCCCTCAGTGCCCCGGTTTCCCCTCAGTGCCCCCCGGTTTCCCCGCTCACCCGGTGCTCGCCGCCGCCGCCATGGAGACGCGTCGCGGCGTGATGACGCAAAGGCGGGCTGTGATTACGTCACGTTGCCATGGAGCCCCGGGACGCCAAAGGGGGCGGGATGGCCGAGGTGGGACTGGGAGAACTGGGCGGGACTGGGAGAACTGGGAGGCGGCAAAGCGGGGCAAAGGGGGCGGGGGCTGGCCGGGAGGAGCTGGGGGATGTGGGCAGTTGGGCTGTACTGGGATATACTGGGGTATAATGGGATGAGCTGGGGGGGCCTTGCTGGGGTAGACTGGGCTATACTGGGATGAGCTGGGATGTACTGGGATGAGCTGGGGAGCTATGCTGGGGTGGACTGGGCTATACTGGGATGTACTGGGATGAGCTGGGGAGCTATGCTGGGGTGGACTGGGCTATACTGGGATGTACTGGGATGAGCTGGGATGTACTGGGGAGCCATGCTGAGGTGGGCTGGGATGTACTGTGCTATACTGGGAGGTACTGGGCTATACTGGAGTGTACTGGGATGAGCTGGGATGTACTGGGATGAGCTGGGGGGCCATGCTGGGGTGGGCTGGGATGTACTGGGCTATACTGGGATGCACTGGGAAACAGTGGGCTATACTGGGATGTATTGGGCTATACTGGGGAGCCATGATGAGGTGGGCTGGGATGTACTGGGAGGTACTGGGCTATACTGGAGTGCACTGAGATGCACTGGGGTGTACTGGGATGAGCTGGGATGAGCTGGGATGTACTGAGGGGCCACGCTGGGCTGCGTGGCGGTGTACTGGTCTGTACTGGGGCGCACTGGGCTGCTCCCGCCGGGGCAGCGGGAGCTGTGGGTGTCTCTGTCCCCGCGCAGAAAGCGAAACCCCTCGGGGCCGGCACCAGATCGAAGAAGGACAAGTCACACACGGCCAGCCGAGCCCAGCCCCGGCAGTCCAAGAAGGTGTCCCTCGAAACCCAGCCCACCCCGTCCCCGGATGCCGCGTCCCTGCCCCGGGAGCCCTTGGACGTCGGGCCCATCCTGGACGAGCTCCTGGAGCGGGTCCTGACCGAGTGCACGCTGGCGGCCGTGGCTCGGCAAGTGAGAGACCCCCCCACACCGCACCCCCAAAGATTTGGGGAGGTTTTGGGGGGGCTGGGGGTTGCGGGCGGGGTCTCAGCGCTGTGTCCGCAGCTGGTGCCCTTCACGGTGGCGCGGGCGCGGGACGCCATCCTGTTTGTCGCCGAGTGGCGGTTCCTGGTGCGGGACGACGGGGACCCGGATCCCGAACGGGACGGAGTCTGGAAGGAGGACGAGGAGCCCCAAACCTTCTGGGACACCTGGACAGACACCATCGCGGAGGCCTCTCTGTCCTCGGAAGAGGTGAGACGTTCCCCGACCCCTCCGGAACCCGCCCGGGCCGCGGGACTCGCGGTGTCACCGACACCGGGTCCCCTCTGTCCCCGGCCAGGTCCCCGTGGCAGCCGAGGCTGAAAGTCCCCTCGTGTGTCCCGGCGAGGTCCCCGCCCTGGATGTCCCTGTGCCCCCGGAGCAGGTGAGACGTGCCCCGATCACCCCTCCCCGAGACCCCTCGGGCTGAGCCCCAGCGGCTCCGGGGCCGTGGGACACCCGGTGTCACCAACCCCGGGTCGCCCCACGGGGGACCCCGACACCCCCACCCACACCGGCTCCGTTCTGCGGGGGAAGGGGACGCCGCCGTGCCAGTCCCCCTCCGCAGCAGCCGCGGCTCCTCCCGCTCAGCTTCCCGGCGCCGTCATCGTGTCCGGGCCGGGACCACCCCTCCCGGAGCCGCCCATCGCTCCCCAGCCCCCCGGGAAGGGTCGCCGCCTCTCCGCGGCCCCCGGGAGGGGCCGCCGACCCTCCCGGCCCCCGCGGCCCCGGCCGGTCCCGCTGGACGCGCCCCGGCCCCCGGCTCCGCTGCCGGCCGCGCCCTCGGAACCCGCGGCGCAGGCACCGCCGGAGTCCCGCGAGGTGCCGGTGGCGGACGGCGACCAAGTGCCGCCGTCGTCATCCTTCTCCCGCCGCAGCCTGGCATCCATCCGGCCGCGCAGACCCTCCCGCGACATGGGGGTGCCCAGGCTGGGTGTCCGCCGCGGTGCCACTCGCTGGGTGTTGCCCGAGGTGAAGGTGGTGGACGTGAGCAACGACCCCGAGCGGGCGCGGTCGCTGACCCGGTTGCTAGCGCCGGCAACCCTGCAGGTCCTCTTGGCAGCCGCGCGGGCCACCAAGGCCGAGCTGCAGCTGTGCGACCCCTGGCTGGCCTCGGTTCGCCTGGCTCCCGGTGTCACCGTGCGCTGGGGCGGCAGCGAGCGGCGCGGGCCGGCCCCGGCGGGGCATGGCGGGGACGAGCAGGGGGACGAGGCGTTGAGGAGGGCGGAGAAGGATCTGAAGCCCATCCTGCCCTACCCGGCGTGCCGGCTCTCAGAGTACGGAGAATCAGAGGAGGAGCTGGAAAAGGCGCTGGGAACGCGGCAGCTCCCGGGGCTGCTCCTCCCGGGAGCTCTCCCGGCTCCGGGGAGACCCCTGTCGCCCCGTGTCTCGCCGGTGCCCCGGCTGGCACCGGGCATGGCACTGTACGACGCTCTCGGAGCTCGGGGCTCTTCGCCAGCGCTGCTGAAAAGAGCAGAAGTCAATAAAAAACACTAAAATGAGTTTTGCGGACCCGGCGGTGCCACCGGAGCCGGGTCGGGAGCACCGGGCGCTGCGCCCATGGTGCCACCAGCGCCCCGACCCACGCGTGGCTGGTCCCCGCATCACCTTTGTCCCCAAATGAGGAAAAAGAGGGAGGTGACGGGGTGACACGCGTCCGGGGGAACGGGGACGGGACGGGGCGGGCAGAGGCTGCCCGGAGCCTCGTCTGCCTTCCCGGGAGCTCCGGGCGCAGCTCGGGGTCCCTCGCTGGGACCGTCCCCGCCCGCTGGGCCACTCCTGAAGGTCCTTGCTCCCACATGGCCATGCTCCAACCCCGGAGTGTCCGAGTGTCCCCGCACTGCCCGAAGGGGACTTTGGGGGGGGGCATCGCCCCTCCTGTAGCCGCCCCGGCGTTGCAGGGAGTCCGAAGTGGCGCGGGCCAGCAGCCCTGGAGTGGCACCGGGGACACTGAGGTGGCACCGAGGACAGCGGTGCGACACACACGGCCCCCGAGTTGCGTTTATAGAGACCCTCATTAGCATATGATGAGTGGGCGTGGTTTGAGCTCATTAACATGAGATGCGATAGCCGGCGTGGTTTTCAGTTGCTTTTCCGCACCGGGTGAGGCCTCAGGCGTGGATTTCGGTTCCTCATTAGCAGAAGATGATAGATTGGGCGTGGCTCTCAGTTCCTAATTAGCGTGAGAGTGGTTTCACCGTGGCGCGCGCTCGGGTCTTAATTCAGCTCTCGCCGAGGGTCCGCTCTGGCGGCCCTACAAAACAGGACAGCCCAAAATCACCCATCCTATTTGTGACCCCATTTTTTGCGCCGGTGCAATTCCTCCCGTGTTACTCAACACCACAGAGGAACGTTGGGGTGGAAAATATATTTTTGGGTCCAGCCTGGGCAGCCTGACAGAAAATGGTGGTGGAGGAAAAAAAGAAAAAAACAACCCGTGTGGTTTTGATAGCTTATTAACGGCAGTAAATTAGTGTCATTTCCTGGCAGGGTGGCACTGGGGACAGTGGGGTGGCACAGGGGACACGTTGCTCACTTTCCTGCTGTCCCTCCTCGGCTCTCAGCGGCTCACGGAGCAGAGGGACCCGTGCCATGCCGTGCCGTGCCGTGCTGCCAGCTGGGCAAAGGTCCTGCTGTGACCTCTGTCCCCAGCCCCACCCCGCGCCCGGCCATGGAGCTGCTGGGGGCTCTGAGCCCCCCGTGGTGGCTCCTGCTGCTCCTGCTCCTGGCCCTGCCGCTCTGGGCCACGCGCAGAAGCCCCTGGGAGCCCCGCGAGTGTCCCACGGACCTGACGGGCAAGACAGTGATTGTCACCGGAGCCAACAGCGGTGAGCAGGGAGGGGCGGCGGGGACACGTGTGGGGGTGAGGGGTGACCCGCAGGGGACGTGGGTGTCCCCTTGCCAGCCCAGGACCCCGGCCCCCGCTTTGGGAGTGCAAATGGCTGCAGAAGAAGCTGGTGGCCGGTCCCTGGGCACCCACAGTGCGCTCCTGGTGCTCCCTGCTCACCTCCCGAGGCCGGGCTCTGTCTCAGCCCTGTTAATGACTGACAGACAAGGCCACCACGGCCACCATGTCACACCAGGGACGGGATCACTGCTCCCACCTGTGTTCCACTGCCAAGCATGCGGTCAGGCTGGCACTGCTGGAGATGTTGGGACCCTCAGGCTGGGATTGGGATGTCCACATATGCCCAGGGACAGAGCGACCCCACACGTGCTGGGCTCCATCCCCTCCCCAGTGCCCATCATTGCCTGCTGGGTGGTTTTGGCTGTGGCAGGGGCTGCCCAAACCCTGGGGCGCAATCCCCAAAGGACCCCTCAGCAGAGGGATCAGCCCTCTCCGTGTCCCACAGGCATCGGCAAGAGCGTGGCCACGGACCTGGCGCGCCGGAACGCCCGCACCATCCTGGCGTGCCGGAGCCAGGAGCGGGGCCAGGCGGCCGTGGAGGAGATCCGGGCGGCCACCGGCAACCCGGCGGTGGTGCTGCGGCTGCTGGACACCGGCTCGCTGGCCTCGGTGCGCGCCTTCGCCAGCGCCGTGCTGCGCGAGGAGCCGCGGCTGGACGTGCTGGTGAACAACGCCGGCGTCACCGGTACGTGCCAGGCGAGGCCCCGCGGCCCCAGTGGGGTCCAGCACCCCGTCCCGGTGCCCCACAGCAATGCCCACCCTCCTTTCAGGGCTGCCCTTCGCCATCACGTCGGAGGGGTTGGAGCAAACCTTCGCCACCAACTACCTGGGCCCGTTCCTGCTCACCAACCTGCTCCTGGGTGAGTGCAGGGGTTGGGGGTGTCGGGGGGGGGCTCTGGGGACTCCTCCTCGCTCATCCCCCTGCTCGGCACAGACCTCCTGAAGGCCTCGGCGCCCGCCCGGGTGGTCAACGTGTCGTCGTTCCGGCACAGCGCGGGCACGGCCGACAGCGGGTACCTGACGGGGCAGCGGTGCCCAGGCAGGCACGATGCCGCCTACAACAGCACGAAGCTGATGAACGTGCTCTTCACCGCCGAGCTGGCACGGCGCCTGCAGGGCACAGGTGGGTGCCGGGCCATGCCAGGCTCAGCCGTGCCGTGTGGCACCCTGGGGACATCCCCTGTCCCAACTCCCTGCGCTCCTGTGCCAGATCTCAGCGGCTGCTGGCAGAGCCGGGGGGTCTGACACGGGTTAGAGACTCGCTGGGGTCCCCCACGGGTAGCAGAGCCGTGGGCTGGGGTCAGGCTGGGGGGCTGCTCCCTGAGGGATTTGGCGTCCCCGGGGTCCCCACCCTGCTGACGGTGCGGCCTGGCAGGGGTGACGGCCAACGCGGTGAGCCCCGGCATGGTGAGCACCAGCATCATGCGCCACTTCAGCTGGGCCGTGCGGGCGCTCTTCGTCCTCCTCCGCCCCTTCATGAAGGTGAGCGGGGCCGGGTCCCGCCCATCCCGGGGGGCAGCGGGGTGGGTGGGGGGTGCCAGACCCCTCCTCACCCCCGTTTCCCCGCAGTCGGCCGAGCAGGGCGCTGCCAGCACCATCTTCTGCGCCGTCTCGGAGGAAGCGGCGGGCGTCACCGGGAAATACTTCGACAGCAGCTGCCGGCTGGCGCTGCCCTCGGCGGCCGCCCGCGACGCCGCGCTGGCACGGAAGCTCTGGGAGGCATCGGAGCGGCTGACGGGGCTCACGGAGCAGGACTGAGCCACCGGGACGTCACCCCACACGGACGCCGCTCTGCTCCCCCTGTACCCACCCTGTGCTGCCGAGGGGACGCCACGGCGCCGGCCAGCTGTGACTGTGACACTTTTATTAAAAACGCCGGCGCTACTCCCAGGTGATGTCCAGCTCCAGCCGCTGCTTCCTCACGGCCTGCAGGAAGCTGTCGTAGTCGCGCCGGTGGATGTCGGGGCAGCGGGACAGGTCCAGGCGCCGCAGGGGCCCGTCGGAGCCCAGCAGCTGCCACACGGCGCCGGCGGACACGCGGCTCTCGGCCAGCGCCAGCTCCCGCAGCTCCCGCAGCCCCGGCCCCGCCAGCGCCGGCTCCAGCACCGAGTCCAGCGGGAAGGGCACGGCCAGCAGGCGCAGGGTCTGCAGCCGCGGGGCCTCGCACAGCAGCGAGGCCAGCGTGGAGCTCAGCACCGGCCCGTGCGCGGCCGGCACGGGCCCAGACAGGGTCAGCGAGAAGCTCTGGAGCTGGGGCAGCCCCTGGGGCAGCAGGTCGGTGGCCCAGCGTGGTGGCGGGGTAGGGGGCTCCTCCTCGGGGGGCTCGTGGTGGGTGTGGGGGTCTGGCGGCGCTTCCAGCTCGGCGCTGAAGCTCTGCAGGCCGGGGCAGCTGGCGAGCAGCGCGGGCAGCGAGAGCGGGTCCCGGCAGCCGAAGCCGTGCAGGGTCAGGGTGCGCAGGCGGGTGCCCAGGCCCTGTGCCAGGGGCAGCACCTCTGCCAGCGCCCGGCCGTGCCGCCCGGAGCAGCCCAGCGTCAGCCGGGACAGGCACTTCCAGCCCAGCAGCTCCCGGAGCCCTGAGGAGCCGGGACTGTCCCCCAGCCACACGCTGACCTCCTCGGCCTGGGGACACACGGCGTGGACGGTGCCCAGGGCGTCCTCCTCCACCTCCTCCAGCTGCCGCAGGGGCAGCGTGAGCGGGGCTCCCTCCGGTGCAGCCCCCCGGCCCCGCGCCAGCTCCTCCAGCGAGGGGAAACCCTCGGAGTCCTCGGTGCCGTCCAGCTGCCCCGAGTGGAGCAGCCGGAGCGCGTCCGGCGCGGCGCCGTGCGCCAGCACCTCCAGGCACGGCAGGGCCAGCAGCAGGAAGGCCACGGCAGCCACCGTGTCCCGGTCCCCGGCGCGCTCCAGGTCGCGGGCCAGCAGGACGCGGAGCGCGGGGCAGCCCGGGCTCCGTTCCACGGGGTCGTAGCCCAGGTGGCGCAGGGCGCGCGGCGTCACCTTCTTGCAGCCGGACACGTCGAGCTCCCGCAGGTGGCGGCAGCAGGAGCCCACGGCCGAGAGCACCTGGACGTTGGCCTGGGTGTGGGCCAGCCCCAGGCGGCTCAGGCGTGGCAGCCCCTCGGCCACGTCCACCAGCACGGACGGCGAGAGCCGCCCGCAGCCGCCCAGGTCCAGCACGCTCAGGCCCTGCAGGCACACGGGGAGACCCTCAGTGGGGCGGGACCCTCAGCCACTCCCACCCCCTGCCCCATAGAGGGTGGGCAGGCCCTATCTGCTCCCCCTGTCCCAACCCCTCGGCCCATGGATGATGGCACCCCCAGCCGCCCCACTGACGGTGGGCATCCCCAGCCCCACAGACCCTATCCCCCTATCCGCCCTGCCCTATGGAAAGTGGGCACCCCCAGCCCCACAAAGGACGGGCACCCATGTCCCGCTTTCCCATCCCCTTAGAGGGCGGCCACACCAGCCTAACTCCCCCCTGCCCCACAGCCCTGCTCCCCCAGAGTGTGATCACCCCCTGCCCCATGGAGGGTGGGCACCCCCAACCCCACTCCCGCAGCAGCCGTGCCCTCTGCCCACCTGGCAGCGCAGCACGATGAGGTGCCCCAGGGCGTTGTTGGCGAGGGCGGGGCAGGGCCGCAGGCTGAGCTGGCGCAGGTGTGGCAGCAGCAGCAGGTGCAGCGCCGCCCGCGACAGCCGCCGGCTCGTCCCCAGCAGCCGCAGCAGCTCCTGCACCAGCTCGCAGGCTGAGGGGAAACGGGGGGGGGGTCAGCGAGGCCCAGGACCCCCCCCCTGCACCCACACGGGGGTCCTGGTGGCCTGAGCCACCCCCCCAGAGCTCACCCAGGTCGTTGAAGGGCCCCACGAGGAAGCGGAACTCGTACTCGTCCAGGTAGTTGTCGCTGTAGTCCTTGGCCCAGAGGCTCTGCATGTGCTGGGCCAGGCTCTGCAGGCACAGCGTGGTCAGCGTGGGCACTGCCCGCCGCCGGGGCATCCCTGGGACAGGGACAGGGACAGTGAGGGACAGCCACTGCAGGCACTGTGCAACCAGGACATCCCTGGGACAGGGACAGTCAGGGACAGCCATTGTGAGCACTGTGCCACCAGGACATCCCTGGGACAGGGACAGTGAGGGACAGCCACCACGGGCACTGCTGGAGGGATGGGACACTTAGGGACGGGACAAGGCGCTGCCACCCCTCACAGCCCAACCTCATTTTGGGGTCACTTGCCCCAAACTGCCTCGGAAACCGCCCGGTTCCAGTTTCACTCCATTCCCGGCGGGAATAAACCTGGGAATTATCCCGGGACTAAACCAGGACTGGGTACCGTGGCTCAGCCCCCGGAAATTCCTCCAGGACAGCCCAAAGCTCACCCACAGCTCCTGGTGGGCACCGGGACGGGATCCCTGGGCTGCGGGAGTTATCCCGGTGTTCACCGGGATGGGCTCTGGGAGTTATCCCAGTGTTCATTGGAACAGGCTCTGGGAGTTATCCCGGTGTTCACTGGGACGGGTTCCAGGAGTTATCCCGGTGTTCACCGGGATGGGCTCTGGGAGTTATCCCAGTGTTCATTGGAACAGGCTCCGGGAGTTATCCCGGTGTTCACCGGGATGGGCTCTGGGAGTTATCCCAGTGTTCATTGGGATGGGATCCCTGGGCTCCGGGAGTTATCCCGGCATTCACCGGGACAGGCTCTGAGAGTTATCCTGGTGTTTACCAGGACGGGCTCCAGGAGTTATTCCGGTGTTCACTGGGATGGGCTGTGGGAGTTATCCCGGTGTTCACTGGAACAGGCTCTGGGAGTTATCTCGGTGTTCACCGGGATGGGTTCCAGGAGTTATCCCGGTGTTCACTGGGATGGGATCCCTGGGCTCCAGGAGTTATCCTGCTGTTTACCAGGACGGGCTCTGGGAATTATCCCGGTGTTCACCGGAACAGGCTCTGAGAGTTATCCTGGTGTTTACCAGGACAGGCTCTGGGAGTTATCCCGGTGTTCACCGGGAGTTATCCCTCGGCTCCAGGAGTTATCCCGGTGTTCTCCGGGACTGGGGACGCCCGGGCAGTGGCGCTGGCTGTGGTGTCCCTGGAATTCAGCAAGGGACGAATCCTGCTGGGCTCATGAAAACCTCAGCAAATCCCGGCTTTGGGTTCCTCAGGAAACATCCCAGTGCAGCCCTGGGATGGGTAACTGGGATGGGGAGAGGGGCTGGGAGCTGGGAGAAAGGGGACTGGGAAAAACCCCTCTGGGATGGGGGAAAAGCCTTTAAAGGACCAGGGAAAGGTCCTTGGATATGGGAAAAGAGCGGCAGGGACTGGGAAAAAAGCCTGAGAAAAAGGAGGAGACCCCCGTGGGCTGGGAAAAGAACCTGGGAAATGGGGAAAGAACCTGGGAAATGGGGAAAAAAAACAGGGAAATGGGGGAAAAACATTGGGAAATGGGGAAAGAGCCCTGGGAAATGGGGAAAAAAAACAGGGAAATGGGGAAAAACCCTGGGAAATTGGGGAAGAAAAACCCTGGGAAATGGGGGAAAAACCCTGGGAAATTGGGGAAAAAACCCTGGGAAATGGGGAAAGCACCCTGGGAAATGGGGGAAAAACTCTGGGAAGTGGGGGAAAAAATGGGAAATGGGGGAAAACCCTGGGAAATGGGGAAAAAAGCTCAGGTACTGGCAAAGGACCCTCTGGGACAGGAGGAGACCCCCGGGAACTGGGAAATCCCTCCGGGAAGCAGCTCAGGCACTGGAACACGGGAGCACGGTGAGTAATCAGGGCAGGGCCGTGTGCCACTGCCACTGTCACTGTCACTGTCACTGCCACTGTCACCTCAGCTGGGCGCGGCCTGCCCGGCGGGACACCGGCATGGGACACGGGGGATGGGACAGGGGGGATGGGATATTGAGATGGGACATGGAGGTGGGACAGGGGATGGGACATGGAGGTGGGACACCAGGGATAGGACACGGGGATGGGACAGGGGGGATGGGACGCCGGGGATGGGACACCAGGATGGGACATTGAGATGGGACACTGGGATGGGACATTGATATGGGACACGGAGATGAGACACCGGGGATGGGACACAGGGGATGGGACACAGGGGATGGGACATTGATATGGGACACGGAGATGGGACACGGGGGTGGGACACCGAGGATGGGACACTAGGATGGGACACTGAGGATGGGACATGGAGGTGGGACAGGGGATGGGACATTGAGATGGGACACCAGGGATAGGACATGGGGATGGGACACCGGGATGGGACACTGAGGTGGGACACCGGGATGGGACACCAGGATGGGACACCGGGGATAGGACACGGTGATGGGATACTGGGATGGGACATTGAGATGGGACACGGGGGTGGGACACAGGGGATGGGACACGGGGATGGGACAGGGGGGATGGGACATTGATATGGGACACGGAGATGGGACACGGGGGATGGGACACTGAGGATGGGACAGGAAGGTGGGACCCGGGGATGGGACACTGGGGATGGGACACCAGGATGGGACACCAGGATGGGACACCAGGGATGGGACATGGAGGTGGGACACTGGGATGGGACACTAGGGATAGGACACGGGGGATGGGACACAGGGGATGGGACATTGATATGGGACACGGGGGTGGGACACCGGGGATGGGACACCAGGGATGGGACACAGGGATGGGACATGGAGATGGGACATGGAGATGGGACACAGGGGATGGGACATGGAGGATGGGACACCGGGATCGAACAGCGGGATGGGACATTGAGATAGGACACAGGGATAGGACACCGAGGGTGTGACACCGGGATGGCAGCGGATCACGGGGGATGGACCCAGATTCTTCCCGAAGGAACCGGATCGGCTCCAGCGGGGAAAATTCCCCCCCTTTCCATCGGCGGCTTTGGGGACCCCTCCTCGGGCCACCACCTCCTTGGCAACACCTCCTTGCGACCACCCCTTTGCTGTGGGCGAGCCGCGCCAGCTCGGGAGCACTTACCGAAGGCGTCCTCGTCCCGATTGATCCCGTCCCGCCGCGTTGCTTCCTCTTCTTCCTCGTTTCCCTCCTCATCCTCCTCCCCGGGCCGGGCCCCGCCATAACTCGCCCCTCCCTTTGGCTGGCTTCACTTCGCGCACTGCGCATGCGCAAAGCGTGAAGACCCCCACTTTCTGCCCTTACTTCCCCCCCGCGGGCTGCCCCGCGACGTGCCTGATGCCCAGCGCGGCCGTACGGCCGCGCTGGGCATCAGGCACGTCGCGGGGCAGCCCGCGGGGGCTTCGTTGCCGGGCGGGGTCGACGGTACCGGGAGCGGCCGGGCCGGAGGTACCGGGAGAGGCCTGAGGGGGCCGGGGGTTCCCGGAGGGAGCTGGGAATGGGGAGAGACGCGGATTAGAGGCGGGGGAGAGAGAGAGAGGTGCGGTGGGACGCTGGGACGCCGAGCGCCGTTGCTTGCGGGGGTGCGTGAGGGGATCTGAGGGGGGTCTGAGGGGGGAGTTTGAGGCTCTGCGTGAGGCGATTTTTTGGGGGGGGGGGGGGGTCTGAGGGGGTTTAAAGGTGAAATCCGCTCTGTGTGTGGCGCGAAGTGGCTTTCAGGGGGATGCCTGAGGGGTTTTTAGGGGCTTCGAGGATTTTTAGGGAGAATTTGTGGGGCTCGAAAAGGTTTTAGAGGGGTTTTAACGCGGTTACGAGGGGTGGATCTGAGGGGCGTTTAGGGACTCTGAGCAGTTTAATGGGGCGAGGAGGTGTCTGGGGGCATTTAGGGGGATTTGAGGACATTTTGGGGTTTTATGAGTGTCTGCAGGGGTATTTAGGGATATTTTGGAGGCATTTAGGGTTGTTTGATAGCATTTAGGGGTTTTTGGAGGGGATTTAGGGGTGTTTGACGACATTATTGGGGCTGTTTAGCAGGGATTTAGGGATGTTTTGGGAGGATTTAGGGGATTTTAGGGGCATTTCAGGGTTGTGGGGGGTCTGCAGGGGCATTTAGGGGTATCTGGGGGGCATTTAGGGCTGTTGGATGGCATTTTGGGGTTGTGGGAGGGTCTGTAGGGCTGTTTAGCAGGGATTTAGGGCTGTTTTGGGGGGATTTAGGGATGTTTTGGGGTCATTTAGGGTTTTTTAGGGACATTTCAGGATTTTGGGGGTCTGCAGGGGCATTTAGGGTTGTTTGAGGGCATTTAGGGCTGTTTGGGGATGTTTTGGGGGTGTTTAGGGATGTTTAGGGGGCATTTAGGGCTTTTTGATGACATTTAGGGGTTTTTGGAGGGGATTTAGGGCTGTTTGAGGGCATTTTTGGGGTTGTGGGAGGGTCTGTAGGGCTGTTTAGTGGGAATTCAGGGATGTTTTGGGAGGATTTAGGGGATTTTAGGGGCATTTTGGGATTGTGGGGGGCTCTGCAGGGACAATTAGGGCTGTTTAGGGGCCATTTAGGGGTGTTTGGGGGCATTTTGGGGTTGTGGGAGGGTCTGTAGGGATGCTTTGGGGGTATTTAGGGGCGTTTGGGCAGATTTAGGGATGTTTAGAGGGCATTTAGAGGTGTTTGGGGAGGATTTAGGGGTGGTTGGGGATGTTTAGGGGGCATTTAGGGCTTTTTGATGACATTTAGGGGTTTTTGGAGGGGATTTAGGGTTGTTGGAGGGCATTTTGGGGTTGAGGGAGGGTCTGTAGGGCTGTTTAGTGAGGATTTAGGGCTGTTTTGGGGTCATTTAGGGTTTTTTAGGGGCATTTCAGGATTTTGGGGGTCTGCAGGGGCATTTAGGGTTGTTTGATGGCATTTAGGGCTGTTTGGAGGGGATTTGGGGGTGTTTAGGGATGTTATAGGGGCATTTAGGGTTGTTTGTTGACATTTAGGGGTTTTTGGAGGGGATTTGGGGCTGTTTGAGGGCATTTTGGGGTTGTGGGAGGGTCTGTAGGGCTGTTTAGTGGGAATTTAGGGATGTTCTGGGAGTATTTAGGGCTGTTTTGGGGGAATTTAGGGGATTTTAGGGGCATTTCAGGGTTGTGGGGGGTCTGCAGGGGCATTTAGGGGTATCTGGGGGGCATTTAGGGCTGTTTGAGGGCATTTTGGGGTTGAGGGAGGGTCTGTAGGGCTGTTTAGCAGGGATTTAGGGATGTTTTGGGGTCATTTAGGGTTTTTTAGGGACATTTCAGGATTTTGGGGGTCTGCAGGGGCATTTAGGGTTGTTTGAGGGCATTTAGGGCTGTTTGGGGATGTTTTGGGGGTGTTTAGGGCTTTTTGATGGCATTTAGGGGTTTTTGGAGGGGATTTGGGGCTGTTTGAGGGCATTTTGGGGTTGTGGGAGGGTCTGTAGGGCTGTTTAGTGAGGATTTAGGGATATTTGGGGGCATTTAGGGATGTTTTGGGGGGATTTAGGGGATTTTAGGGGCATTTCAGGGTTGTGGGGGGTCTGCAGGGGCATTTAGGGGTATCTGGGGGGCATTTAGGGCTGTTTGATGGCATTTTGGGGTTTTTGGAGGGTCTGTAGGGCTGTTTAGCAGGGATTTAGGGCTGTTTTGGGGGGATTTAGGGGATTTTAGGGGCATTTCAGGGTTTTGGGGGGTCTGCAGGGACTTTTAGGGTTGTTTGATGGCATTTAGGGGTTTTTGGAGGGGATTTGGGGGTGTTTGAGGACATTTTGGGGTTGTGGGAGGGTCTGTAGGGAAATTTGGGGGGTATTTAGGGATGTTTGGGGGTATTTAGGGATGTTTAGAGGGCATTTAGGGGTGTCTGGGGGCATTTAGGGATGTTTTGGGGGGATTTAGGGGTCTTTAGGGTAATTTTGGGGTTGTGGGGGGGTCTGCAGGGACATTTAGGGTTGTTTGAGGGCATTTAGGGCTGTTTGGGGATGTTTTGGGGGTGTTTAGGGTTGTTTGATGGCATTTAGGGGTTTTTGGAGGGCATTTAGGGCTGTTTTGGGGGTATTTAGGGATGTTTAGGGGGCATTTAGGGGTTTTAGGGGCATTTTGGGATTGTGGGGGGGTCTGTAGGGCTGTTTAGCAGGGATTTAGGGATGTTTGGGGGGATTTAGGGCTGTTTTGGGGGCATTCAGGGATGTTTGGGGGGATTTAGGGGTTTTAGGGGCATTTTGGGATTGTGGGGGGGTCTGCAGGGGCATTTAGGGATGTTTGGGGGAATTCAGGGGTTTTTGGGGTTGTGGGGGATCTGCAGTGGTATTTAGGGCTGTTTGGGGGAATTTAGGGCTTTTTAGGGTTGTGAGGGAGTCTGCAGGGATATTTAGGGCTGTTTGGTGGGATTTAGGGGTTTTAGGGTCATTTTGGGGTTGTGGGGCATCTGCAGGGATATTTAGGACTGTTTGGGGGGAATTTAGGGGTGTTTGGGGGGATTTAGGGGTTTTAGGGCCATTTTGGGGTTGTGGGGGATCTGTAGGGGTATTTAGGGCTGTTTGAGGGGAATTTAGGGCTGTTGAGGGAATTTAGGGCTTTTTAGGGTCATTTTAGGGTTGTGAGGGAGTCTGCAGGGATATTTAGGGCTGTTTGGGGGGATTTAGGGGTTTTTAGGGTCATTTTGGGGTTGTGGGGGATCTGCAGGAGGATTTAGGGCTGTTTGGGGTCAGTGTTGGGATGAGGACACGCTGGGATTTGGGAAGGTTGCCCCGGGGGTAATTAATGCCCGGCTAATTGGGGAGAGCTCATTAAGAGTGGCAGGGATGGATATTCCTGCTCCTGGCTCCAGGAAAAATCGGGATTTTCCAGCTGGGAATTCTAGCAGAGCACAACCCGCCCTCATTAGCACGACATGAATAATTAATTACAATTAATTAAGGGATGGAATGCAAGCAGGGCCCTTTACCTGTGTGAGGTGTGGTGGTGCCATCCCTCACTCCACACTGGTCAGGGAATTCCAGAATTCCCAAATTCCCAAATTCCCATCAGGAGGGACCTTCCAGGGCTCTTCCACTGCAGGCAGGCCCCGATTTCCCACAGCATTTTTGGGTTTTTCCTGTTGGATTTTCCAAATTCCAGCTCTGAATGGGAATTTCTGCAATTTCTGCATTCTCTGCTGCGTGTTTGTGACCTTGGAGCTTTTTTTCTTTCTCCCTCCATTCCCAAACCTGGAGCTGACTTTGGGAATAAACACAAAAAATTCAATTATTTTGGTTTATTTAAGGAGGAAAATGAGGAATTTTACTGGATTTCAGGGAGTTCTAAATGCTGATTCTCCAGAGCCTCAAATCCCACCCAAAAACTGCTGAAGTAAAATTTTTGGGTGGGTTTTCACAGCCATTCCTGAGTTTTCCAGAGGAAAAATCCCAAAGAATGAAAAGTGGGAACTGCTCTGGCTGGATTGTGCAGAGAGCTCCCAGCTTCTCCAGGGATTGGGGTTTTCTTTGGAGGGTTTGGGGTTTTTTTGGAGGATTTGAGGTTTGGAGGGATTGGGGTTTTTTTTTTAAGGGATTTGGTGTTTTTTTTATTTTGGAGGGATTGGGTTTTTTTTTTTTGAGGGATTGGGGTTTTGGTTTTTGTTTTTTTTTTTTTGAGGGTTTGGTTTTGGTTTTTTTTATTTTGGAGGGATTGGGTTTTTTTTTTAAGGGATTTGGTGTTTTTTTTATTTTGGAGGGATTGGGGTTTTTTTTTGAGGGATTTGGTGTTTTTTTTATTTTGGAGGGATTGGGGTTTTTTTGTAAGGGATTTGGTGTTTTTTTTTTTTTATTTTGGAGGGATTGGGGTTTTTTTTTTGAGGGATTTGGTGGTTTTTTTTTGTTTTGGAGGGATTGGGGTTTTTTTTGAGGGATTGGGTTTTTTGGTTTTTTTTTTTTTTTTTTTGAGGGATTGTTTTTTTTTTTTATTTTGGAGGGATTGGGTTTTTTTGGAGGGATTGGGTTCTATTTTTTTTGGAGGGATTGGGGTTTTTTTTGGAAGGACTGGGTTTTTTTTTATTTTGGAGGGATTGGGGTTTTTTGGAGGGAATGAGATTTCAGAGGGATTGGGGTTTTGAGGGATTAGGATCTTTTTGGAGAGAATGGGGTTTTGAGGGATTGGGTTTTTTTGGAGGGATTGGTTTTTTTTTTGGAGGGATTGGTTTTTTTTTGGAGGGATTGGGGTTTTTTTTGGAGGGATTGGTTTTTTTTGGAGGGATTGGGGTTTTTTGGAGGGATTGGGGTTTTGAAGGAATGGGATTTTTTGATGGATTGTTTTTTTTTTGTCGGGAATGAGATTTTGATGGATTGGGTTTTTTTTGAGGGATTGGTGTTTTGTTTTGGAGGGATAGGTTTTTTGTTTTTTTTTTTTTTTGTAGGGATGGGTTTTTTTTTGGAGGGATTGGGGTTTTTTTTAGGATGGATTGGGGTTTTTTAGGACAGATTGGGGTTTTTTTTTGGAGGGATTGGGGGTATTGGGAGGGATTGGGGTTTTTGGGAGGGAATTAGATTTTGATGGATTGGGGTTTTTTGGAGGTATTAGAGTTTTTCTGAGGGGATGGGTTTTGTTTTTGGAGGGATTGAGATTTTGATGGATTTTTTTTTTTTTTTGAGGGTTTGGGGTTTCTTGATGGATTGGTTTTTTTTGGAGGGATTGGGGTTTTCTGGAGGGATTGAGGTTTTTTGATGGATTGGGGGTTTTTTATGGATTGGGTTTTTTTTGATGGATTGGGGTTTTTTGGAGGGATTGGGTTTTTTTTTTTTGATGGATTGGGATTTTGATGGATTGGTGTTTTTTGGAAGGATTGGGGTTTTGATGGATTTGGGTTTTTTGGAGGGATTGGGTTTTTGATGGATTTGGGTTTTTTGGAGGGATTGGGGTTTTGATGGATTGGGATTTTGAGGGATTGGGGTTTTCTGGAGGGATTGGGTTTTTTTTATGGATTGGGTTTTTTTGGAGGGATTGGGATTTTGATGGATTTGGGTTTTTTGGAGGGATTGGGGTTTTGATGCCTTGGGGTTTTGATGGATTGGGGTTTATGGATCATGGAATGATTTCCAGCCCGGGTATTCCCCCCCTGCCCCATGCCCTCATCCACCAGCCCCCGAGCGAAGGGGCTGGTCAGGAATTCCGTAAGGAATGAGGGAATAAAGTTTAAAGCTGGGAATTGCTCAGAGCAAGATCCGAGGGGTTTTGGGAGAGTTCAAATCCAGGGATTTCTGCTCCGGCAGCGCAGCAAAGTCCCGCACGGACCGAGCGGTTCTGTCTCTCCCATTCCCCCTGCCCCGGGCGCTGAAATCCGCTTTTCCCGGGGAACGATCCCGGTTGGAATCCCGCGGGCTGAGCTGAAATCAATCCACTGACCTCCCGCTGCATCCTCGGCGTGTCCGGGCCTTGCTGCGGCTACGGAGCAGCGATCCCAGGGCGGAGAGAGCCGGGAATGCGCCGGGATGATCCCGAGGGGTCGGGAAGGAAGGAGGGGAGGAAGGAGGGAGGGAGGGAGGCGGCTGCGGGGGCTGCGGTGCCGCGGTGCAGCCGAGCAGGGCGCAGGCTCCAGCGCCGGGTCCTAGCGCCGGCATCCGCCGCACCTGGAGTGAGGTCCCGAGGGGAAAAAGGGACCGGGAGGGACCTCGTGGTTCTGTGCAGGAGGGTGGAGCCGGCACGGGAGCGGGGTTAGGAGGAGAGGGGACGGCGTTAGGTTGTGCCGAGTTCGGGTTGGATGTTGGGACAATTCCTTGGTGGAAAGGGTTGTCCAGCCCTGGCAGTGGTTAACTCCTCCAGCCCTGTGGATGTGGCACTTGGGGACATCCTTGGCAGTGCTGGGGGAGCGCTTGGCCTCGATGGTCTCTGAGGAATTTTCACCCTAAAACCACTCTGTAATTCCACGGGAGCAGCTGTGAGATCCCAGTGGGTGACACCGTGTCCCCCCCTCGGTTTGTGTTGTTCCCAGGTGGCCTGGCTGGGTGACCTCATTTTGGGTGGTGGATGTCCCCAGTTTGTTTGGTCAAACCCTGCAGAGAGGGACTGGGGACAAGGCCTGCAGGGACAGGAGCCAGGGAATGGCTCCCACTGGGAAAGGGGAGATTGGGCTGGGATCTTGGCAAGGAATTCCTGGCTGGGATGGAATTCCCAGATTTGCTGTGGCTGCCCCTGGATCCCAGGCCAGGTTGGACTTTGGGGTTGGATCCACCTGGGACAGTGGGAGGTGTCCCTGCCCATGGATGGGGTGGGGTTGGATGGATTTCAGGTCTTTTCCAACCCAAACCATTCCAGGATTCTGGAGCTCTCTTGCTCTGGGAGAGCTGGGAATGTTCCCCTGGAGAAGGGAAAATTCCAGGGAATCCTCAGAGTCCCTGAAGGGGCTCCAGGAGAGCTGGAGAGGGACTGGGGACAAGGGACAGAGGGACAGGAGCCAGGGAATGGCTCCCAGTGGGAAAGGGGAGATTGGGCTGGGATCTTGGCAAGGAATTCCTGGCTGGAATTCCCAGAGAATCCCTGGCAGTGCCCAAGGCCAGGTTGGACTTTGAGGTTGGAGCCACCTGGGACAGTGGAAGGTGTCCCTGCCATGGCAGGGCTGGCACTGGATGGGCTTTGAGGTCCCTTCCAACCCAAACCATTCCATGACTCCAGGATTCTGATTCCCCTCCACTTTTGGGGTCCCCTGGGAGTGTTCAGGGCTTGGAGAGGAATTAGAAAAGCCTTAAGCTCACTCTGCATTTATTTTGACTCATTAAAGACCAAACCTCAAATGCTAATTTAGGATTTCTCTCCTGCACTCACCCCTGACAAACTCAACCCCAAAATCAGCTTTGTGGAGGAATTTCACTGGGATGTGTGTGTAAAAAAAATACATTAAAGTGCACTAAGGTGGAATTTTGCTCCTGCTGGATAAAGAGTGGGAGTTTCTGAAGATTTTTAACCTCCCTCCTCCTCGTGTGCCCTGAGCTGGGGGTGTTCCAGCTGCTCAGCAGGGGGCTGGCATGTGTCCCAGATCCCAGGGAAAAGCCTGGATGATGAGGGGGGGATATTTCTGGACTTCTTTTCTCTGTGCTGATGAATTACACAGAGAGTTTGGGCAGCAGGAAATCCATGTGGATCCTGCAGAGCGATGGCTGGGGTGGTTTGTGGGGGGATCCATGGCCTGGGAGGTGGCGTGGGTGGCACTGGGAATCCCTGGAAGTGGTGTGGGTGGCACTGGGAATCCCTGGGAGTGATGTGGGTGGCACTGGGAATCCCTGGGATTGTCATAGGTGGCACTGGGAATCCCTCGAGTGGCGTGGGTGGCACTGGGAATCCTGGGAGTGGCATGGGTGGCACTGGGAATCCCTGGGAGTGGTGTGGGTGGCACTGGGAGTGCCTGGGAGTGATGTGGGTGGCACTGGGAATCCCTGGGATTGTCATAGGTGGCACTGGGAATCCCTGGGGCTGACTTGGGTGGCACTGGGAATCCTGGGAGTGGCGTGGGTGACACTGGGAGTCATTGGGAGTGATGTGGGTGGCACTGGGAATCCCTGGGGCTGACTTGGGTGGCACTGGGAATCCCTGGGAGTGGCCTGGGTAGCACTGGGAATCCCTGGGGCTGACTTGGGTGGCACTGGGAATCCCTGGGAGTGGCCTGGGTGGCACTGGGAATCCCTGGGACTGACTTGGGTGGCACTGGGAATCCCTGGGAGTGATGTGGGTGGCACTGGGAATCCCTGGGAGTGGCATGGGTGGCACTGGGAATCCCTGGGAGTGGCCTGGGTGGCACTGGGAACCATTGGGAGTGGTAGAGGTGACACTGGGAATCCTTGGGAGTGATGTGGGTGGCACTGGGAATCCCTGGGAGTGGCATGGGTGGCACTGGGAATCCTGGGAGTGGCGTGGGTGGCACTGGGAATCCCTGGGAGTGCCCTGGCTGGCTTCCTGTGCCCAGGGTCTCCTGTGCCAATCCCATCCCTGCTCAGTGCACCAGGAAATTTAATTCAGAGGTTTAATCAGATTTTGGGTGTGTTTCCCTGGAAAAACCCCATGAAGGTTTATTTATCCTGGGGATTTTTTCATCTTGGCATGGCAGTCCCTGAGTTTGGGGGAAATTTGGGATTTTTTCCTCTTTTTACAGAGATGTTTTAGCCCCAAATCCACAGGTTGTGGCAAGGGTGGAGCAGCCAAGCCCTGTTGGAGGTTGGGGTGTTCCCAAAGGGCTCTGGATCATCTCACAGAGCTTTAATTACCAAAATTTCCCATATCCCCTTAACTCAGGCACTCATAAAGCTCCTGTCCCACCTCAGCTGCTTGTTTAAGCTCAGGATCCTTGTGGCTCTTTCCCAGCTCAGGATTTTCCAGGATTCTTTCCCTCAGGGGCTCATTTTCACCCCAAATTTAAGCAGTAAATAAAGCAGGAGATGGTGAGTGGTGCCTGTGATTTTGTTGTGTTGAGAAATGGGATATCAGTGACTCAAAAAGGCTTTTCCAGCTTAAAGGATTCCATGATTCTATTCTGTAATTCCATGATTTTCAGCACAGGTTTCCTAGAGAAGCTGTGGCTGCCCCTGGATCCCTGGAAGGTTCCAGGTTGGATGGGGCTTGGAGCAGCCTGGGATCCTATAAAATTGTGTTTGTGTGGAAAAAAATCCCTTTGTGCTTCAGTTTAACGTGGAAAACTCCTACTGAGGAGGAGCAGGAGCTGTGTGACATTCATAATTTTCTTTTTAAATTAACAACTACTCTTCTGCTCCACCTGGGAGCAAAGTCTGTCTGCTTTTTTTTTTCCTGGTTTTGGGTTTGTCCTGCTATTCCCAGAGCTCTGGGGGAAGAGCAGTGAGGAGTTCCCATATGCTGAGAGCTCACCCTTCCTCCCATCTGAATTCCTGCTGGAATTCCATGGCTGTTTCCCAGTTTTCCTTGCACTTAGAGGAAGCTTTCTGGAATTTGACTTCCCTCTTCAAGCTTTCTGGAATTTGAGTTCCCTCTTGGCATTCCTTGGAACACAACCCCCGCCGGTGCTCCGTGGGCTGAGCACTTTCCAAGTGTTTGTGTCCATGGCTTTTGTCCTGCTCCTGGGATCATCCAGGATCCCAGAGGAGGATCCTGCAGAGGAGAGGAAGAGCAGGAATCTTCTAAAATTTAGGAATTAGGAAGAAATCCTTCCCTGTGAGGGTGGGGAGGCCCTGGCACAGGGTGCCCAGGGAAGCTGTGGCTGCCCCTGGATTTCTGGAAGTGCCAGGTTGGACAGGGCTTGGAGCAGCCTGGCATGGTGAAAGCTGTCCCTGCACATGGCAGGGGGTGGAATTATTGGGATTTAAGGTCTCTTCCCACCTAAACCTTTCCATGGGTTTATAAACAGGTGACACAGGTGATGTTTGCTCCCAGATTCTGGCAGGGAAGCAAGGCGAGCTTCCCAGAGGAGGTTTCTCCTTCTAGGGATAAAATAATTCAGGTTTTCTAAATCTTCTAAACTGGTTTAGAATCTGAGGCTGAGGGGAAGGAGCTCATCCTCTTTGTACCTTTTTGGAGAATTTTGTGTGGGTTTTGTGCGTGTGAAGTTTCCTTTAAAACCAGCCTGGAGAGGGGAAGCAGCTGGAGCTCCAGTGACCAGCAGATACCTGAGGTGACCACTCCTGGTGGTCCCAGTGAGAAATTCCCAGTTTCCAGCTGTGTTTGGTGTTGTTTATCCCAGCTGAGCATTGTTAAAGCTCCTTCCCTGAGGAGCATTCCCAAGGCTGCCGGAGCTCCAGGAGTGTTTCAGGGACAGGGTGGGATTGTCCTGGGCAGGGCGGGAGTTGGATCCCTGATCCCTGCATCCTGAGTTGGATCCTGTGGGTCGATTCCAGCTCGGGTTATCCTGTGGTTTGGGGGTGCTTCCATGTGTCGGGATGTCGGGCAGTGGCCAGTCCTGGTGGCTCCCAAATCCCCTCGTTAGCCCGATTAGCACCGGGAGCAGTGCCCAGAAGAGGGGTGAGGGCGGGAATTTGGGATCTGTCAGCTCAGCCGGGAACAATGGGACACAATGTGTCACCTGTCACAGCCAGGAGCAGGACAATTAGTGATCATTCCAGCTGCCCGTCATTAACCCTTTGGGCTCCATCCACCCACGGGTGCTGCTCCCGAGGATTTGGGACGAGCCCCGCTCTCCGGAGCGTTGTTTTTCCTCAAAATTCTCCACGAAGGCATAAGCAAGTGGGGCGAGCCTTGGCTGGGGTCACGGCGGGAGGAATTTGGGGTGTCCCTGCCCAGTGGCCACCACAGGGCGAGCAGGAGGAGGCCTGGAGTGGCCCGGTGCCTCCTCCTGCGGGGAGCGTTAGGACCCAGCGAGCCGCCGGCGCCGTGACAAGTCTGGAGCGGCACTGGCGCACAGTGGCTCCATCGGCAGCGCTGGAATTCTCTGTATCCCTCCCTCGGAGCATCCTCGCCCAGAAAAGGGCTTCCCTCCCTCTTGGAGCGGCCGGCAGAGCCTCGGGGGAGGGGGGGCGCGGGGATGCTGGGATCGGCCGGGACGCTGGGAAGCGCCGCTGGATGCTGCCGGCCGTGAGAGCTGCTGGCTGCAGATCGGGAATCTCTGGAGCGCGGCAGCATGGCCCAGGGCAGGAGGCACGCGTCCGGCCGGGTAAGGGGGAGGGCTGACTCAACAGCTCCCGGCTCTGCCGGCTCCTATCGCGACAGATCGCGACGCTGTCGCAGCGAAAATAGCGGGGTTTTGTAGGGGAATGAATTCTCGATTGTGCTCCCGTATCCCTGGAACGTGGCACCTCTCTCGCTGACAATAATGCCGGGAGGGGAGGTGGATGCTCCGGCTTGCGCCGGGGCCGGGTCTTTTGGCCGGACTTACCTGTCCGTGTAGGTGATTACCCCACATCATTACTGCGATTAATTAATTAAGCCTCCGCTCCGGCTCAGCCCCTTTGCCGGGGCTCCGGCACAGCCTTGCCGGGGCTGCTGAGCACAAAGATCCCGGCGTGTTTTGCTGCCTGCCGCGGGCTCCCCTCCCTCCGGGCCGCTTTTCCAGGCGGCACCGAGCCGATGCCGAGCTTCCTTCCGCGGGCCTGGCAAGCGCTTCCAGGTTTTTCCGTATTGCAGCTACCCCTGGGCTGTGCGGTGCCAGCGGCCCCCCCCGGCCCCGGGCCAGGCCTTTCCCGGGAGTTTCTGTCCCTGTCGCTGTGTCCCTGTGTGGCCGCCACGGTGACATTGTGTCCCAGACCCCGCTGGGCACCGCCAGCGCGTTTGGGCCTGGCTGTGCCAACTTGGCAACGACTCCAGGATGGAGCTGGGGAGGGCAGAGCCTCCCCCCCTCCCCACGGGACCCCCAGACCCTCCGTGGGTCCCATGTCCTGCCTGCTGTGGGATCCACCAGGCCTGGAGCTGGTGGGATTTGGGCTGTGGCCGGAGGGATTTGGCTGTGGAGGGAAAACTTCCCAGCCCAAAGCCTTTTTTGCCCACCCCAGCAGGATCCCAGTGTGTGTGTGTATGGGTTTTTGGGGGCTGGAGCCCCACACCTGCCCCCCAAACCTCCCTGTTTTCCATGGGGGAGCAGGAGGAAGGGGGTGAGATTCCAACCTGAGTCCTGACAGCTTTGTCACAACCTGGAGGGCTCCAAGGGGATGGGGGCTCAGGGAAGGAGCAAAACACTGGCTCCAAGGGCTGATGGAGGGACATGGGGCAGGACTGGGAGTCCTGGGGGGTCCCAGGACAGCACTGTGAGTAGATTTTATCCCTATTTGGTTCACATGGATTTTGGAATGGGCACTGCAGAGACCACAGCTGTGCTGGCCCTTCCTGGGGCTGGAGCCACTGGCCACCCCAGCCGTGTCCCTTCTGGGTTTTGGGGACTCTGCTCCTGGTGTCCAGAGACACCCACACCCTCCCAGTTTGGCAGCCTGGAATCCAGTGCCACCATGACTTCATCCCAGTGCCACATCCCGGTGTCACCCACGGCAGCCACCCTCCATGCCAGGGTGATCCCTCCTTCCCACAGGGCTGTCGTGGCAGCAGCACCAGGCTTAAACCCGGAATTCTCCCCAAGCCTTTTCCCTCTTCCAGCTTTGTGGGCAGCACCTGGAATTTGGGTCTTGGCAGAGTTGGCTGCTCGGGATTCTCCCGAAACTTTTGATCTGAGCTTTGAGTGGCACTTTGAGGCTCCATCAGCCTCATCTGCGTGGGGGAGGCGCTCCTGGAGGAACGCTGAATACTCCAGGAATGCTGGAGCCCTCAGCTTTGCATGGAGCACAGGGGTGACCCAAATCACTGGGAATTCATCCCATTTTCAGTGCCTTGCCACCAGGACCTTCACAGAGCAGAGCAGACAGTCTGTGGGTGTCTATCACGCTTCAAAAAGGGGGAAAAATGGGAAAATGCAGGATTTCGGAGCGGTGCCAGGCGGGAAGCTGTGGGGAGCAGTCTCTGGTGGTGGTGGCAGCACAGCCACGTGCTTGTCCCTCACCTGGTGTCCCTGGATGGGAGCTCTGGGATGTGGGACAGGCTCCTCCTGGGCTGCTGGCTGCTCCAGAGGTTCAGCATTCCTGCTTGTCCCATTCCCACCACCTGCCCTGTGCCCTGCTCGGATCTTCCTCACTGCCTTCACTGTGAATTCTCATTTCCTGGGATTTAGGAGCTTGTTCCTTCCAGACCGAGGGTGACAGGGCTGTCACTGTGAGTGGCCTCAGCCCTTGTGGCTGCCCACAGTTCTGCTCCTCCATCCTCTTCCTTTGCTGTCCAAACCCCCATTCCCAGGACTGGGGGATCACGAGCGCGTTCCTCTGGCAAGGTCGGCGTGGCAGAGGGGATCCACGAGGAGCTGGCCTGGGAAGCTGAGGGAATTCTGGGCTCTGTCACCACCTGCTGTGCCATGGTGTCCCCAGTGATGACTGTCCCCATGTTTGTCCCTCAGGGATTGTCACCACAGCCAGGAGGTGTGACCACAGGTGTGTCCATCCCACCTGCTTCCAGCTGGGACGGTTTTCCTCTTGTAAAAGCTGGATTCATCTTGGTTTGAATCTTCATGGGAATTCCAGTCGGGGGTTTCTCCATTGGATTGGAGCTTCCAGGTGTCTCACAGACCAATTTCTGATTCATTGGGAACAGAAGAGACCCAGTTCTTGGTCCTGAGGGGTGGCAAGGGGTGGGAGAAATTCATTCTGGGCTCTCCTTCTTTTCCCAAGTGCGAAAGACTTGGGAAAAGTTTCTGTGAAATCAGTGCTGGTTGGCAAATATCCATCAGGGACAGGCTGGGAGAGCTGGGAATGTCCAGCCTGGAGAAGAGGAGGCTCCAGGGGGAGCTCAGAGCCCTTTGCAGGGCCTGAAGGGGCTCCAGGAGAGCTGGAGAGGGACTGGGGACAAGGGACAGAGGGACAGGACCCATGGAATGGCCAGAGATACCCCAGGGCTTGGAATGTGTCACATCCAAGGGATCTTACCTGGCTGCAGCTGCCAAATGGACGCCAGGAGGGATAAAAACTCCTGCTCCAGGAACCTTCCCGTGTCCTGGGGATTTGGGATTTTCCTCTGGGCTCTGCTCTCATTTTCCCTAACACCTGGGACATGATTTTCCAGGTGCTCACAGGATGTTGCTGCCAGAACTTTGGGAGATATTTGGGTCTGGAGCATCAATTTTTTCCTTTGAGGTTTTGGGTTTCTTCGTTGTTTGATGGCTTTTGGGTCTTCATATATTAAGATTATTTTGTGACCTTTGATTTCTGCCAGTTGTGTCTGGATGAAACCTGGAATTCAGGCTCGTGGGAAAACCCCCATCCCTGCTTTTAGTCACAAAACCCCAAACTCAGTGGGTTCACTCTGCATTCCAGCCTCGGGAGGTGATGTGCAAGGGAAGGGGGTGTTTTGTTAGGATTCCAGGAGCTTCCAAAGTCCCCGGGGTTCTTCCACAGGCTGAGAATTCCCTGAATGTCCCAAACCCCCTGTGGCTGAGGTTTGTCTGCAGGGCTTTCCCCGCCCTTCTGGGTGAAAGGGGCTCTGTTTTCCTGGGATAAAGAGCAGATTCTTTGGCTGAAGCCAGGCCCAGAGCGACCAAAACCCAAAAACATTTCTGCACAATGACCAGAACCAGTGAAACATGGGGTGGGGGAAATGCCAAACTGGTTCCGTTTTGGGGATTGCTGGGGAGGTTGGGATGAGTGGGAAGATGGAGCAGGACAGGGAACATCTGTGTCCCCTCTGGGACAGAGGCAGTGGGATTGAAAGGTGTCAGGGTTTTGAGGATCTCCAGAACATCTGGAGAGGGGCTTTAAACACGGGCTTGGAGTGATAGGAGCCAGGGAATGGCTTCCCACTGGAAAAGGGGAGATTTGGGTGGGATTTTGGGAAGGAATTCCTCCCTGGGAGGGTGGTGAGGCCCTGGAACAGGGTGCCCAGAGAAGTTGTGGCTGTCCTGGATCCCTGGAAGTGCCCAAGGCCAGGTTGGACAGGGCTTGGAGCACTCTGGGACAGTGGAAGCTGTCCCTGCACATGGCAGGGGTGGAATTGTTGGGATTTAATGTCCCTTCCCACCCAAACCATTCCAGAATTCCATGATTAATCTGTTTTGCTCCGGCTGATTGCAGAGCAGGAAGCGTTGGGGGTGGATCCCAACAAATTTCCCTGGGATTTCAATAATCCTGAGGGTCTCCAGTACCCATGGAGTTGCTCACATCCATCACCTCATTGCTGCTCCAAGAGCATTGATGACCTGGATAACCCCACCTGAACCCAGGGGCATCCCGGGATGTCACACTTGGAGTGTCCTGGTGCCTGCTGAAATAGAAATATGGATGTAATGTTTATGACATGGAATCATGGAATTGTTGAGGTTTCAAAGCCCTCCAGGGGTGGGGACTCCACCACTGCCCTGGGCTGGAGGAATTTTCCCATCTAAACCTCCCCTGGCACAACCTGAGGCCGTTTCCTCTCTCTGGTGGATAATGACAATCCCACCTGGAAAGCTGCTGGACTTTCCCACCCACATTCCAAGGTGGGATACCAGGAGTCCAGGCATGCCAGGAACAGCAGGGGGGCCACCATGAAGGGATGGGACAATAACCTCTGTCTGCTTCTGGGCACAGAATTCCATGGCTGGAAAACCATGGGAATGCTGATAAAATGGGAAAAGGTGGATCACAAATTGGTTAAGGCTGACCCACTGTGCTGCTCTTGTGGTTTTTTTTTTTCCCCAAGGCTTATAAAAATGTTACAAAAGGGGATAAATCAGCTTTGTGAGTGATCACAGGTGGCTGTGCCGTGGTTTGTGGCTCCTGTTGGGGAGCGGAAGGAATTCCCCAAAATCAAAAGAGCTGGAGGAGGCGAGCGGGGCCGGAGGGAGGTGAACCATCCCGATATCCACCCCTTGTGTCCATCCCACCTTTCTGAGCCCCTCTTTCCCCCGTTGCCAGGCCTCCAGCACGGGCAGGATGAGCGCTGACGGCGGCAGCAAGCCCCTCAAGGTGGGCTCCCGCGTGGAGGTCATCGGCAAGGGCCACCGCGGCACCGTGGCCTACGTGGGGGCCACCCTGTTCGCCACCGGCAAATGGGTCGGGGTCATCCTGGACGAGGCCAAGGGCAAGAACGATGGCACGGTGCAGGGCAGGAAGTACTTCACCTGCGAGGAGAACCACGGCATCTTCGTGAGGCAGTCCCAGGTGGGTGGGATCCCAAGGATCCTTGGGATTGTATTGTTAAGTACAGGGAATTTGGGGAATCTCCGTCTCCCACAAGGGGAGGGAACAGCAGGCTCCAAAGCCAGGTGGAATCTCACCCTCCGCAGAGTTCTTGAGGTTCTGGAGTGAAAACACCCTGGTGAATTCCCTGTTGTTCCATCCTGCTGCCCAGCCCGGTGCTGCCCTGTATTTACCACCTGCAGCAGGTGGAGTTTGGGATTGATCTCAGATGTTTACCTGGAAGCAGACCCAAGGAATTTTAATTAAATTGTGTTTACCTGGAAGGAGATAAAACACACGGTGGGGGTGTGGCTGCTGAGATTTGCTGCTCGTGTGCTGCTCCCTCCAGAGCAAACATCCTCCAGGTGAATTCCTGGGTCACCTTCCAAGGACACCGGAGTCTCAGCCAGCTCCTGTCCCCTCCCTGGCACAAAGGGGCTGCTTTGTGTCCCACCCCATGGCCTCTCATTGCCAGGACCTTGGGATTGGGTGACAGAGGGAAGCTGAGCACAAAATGAGGGCATTTGGGTCCTGGGGTCCACCCCAACATCCACTGTGCCATCCATTGGAAGGGCCTTTGGATCATGAGGCTGCAGCAGTGGCTCATCCAGGAGAGATTGCAGGAATCACTGAGGTTGGAAAGCACCTTTAGGAGGACTCCAGCCACTCACTGCTTCAGCTCAAGGGAAAATGATCCCCATCCTTTAAATAATGGGATAAACACAGAGAGCTGAACCCACCAGAGCTGGAGGCAAACTCACCAGGAAGCTTTTCATCCAACCCAAACGCTGCTGGTGTGTAGGAATTGCTGGATGGAGCTCTGCTGCTCTCCTGGCATCACCATGGAGATTTCCCAAATGAGATTCCAGCACACTCCCAGTTCCCACATTAAAACTGGACACATCCTTTGTCCATGTCTCTCGACCTCTCCTGCCAGCTGGGAGAGGCTTTGAGGGGTTTACAGGGAAAAGTTTGGGTGTGCAGGACCAGGAGGGACCCCCAAGGCCCACCCAGTGCCATCCCCTGACAGTCAGGGACACCTTCCACTTTCCCAGGCTGCTCCAATCCAACCTGGCCTTGGACACTTCCAGGGACCCAGGGTCAGCCACAGCTTCTCTGGGAATTCCATCCCAGCCCCTCCTCACCCTCACAGGGAGGAATTCCTTCCCAAAATCCCACCCAAATCTCCCCTTTTCCAGTGGGAAGCCATTCCCCTTTTTTGTCACCTCATCCTCTGGGCCGGGTGTGCAGCGAGTGATGCTCAATCCCCGCCCCAAATTCCAGAGCTGGGAATGGATTGGGATACACCTGGAGCAGGGATGGGAAGCAGGAGGGACAAACAGCCCCCAAATCCCCCAAATCCTCAGTCCCAGAGCAGAGCCGTGGAGGCAGGGCTGCCCCAGCAGGTCCAGAGCTGATCCTGAGCCACCCTGGGGCACAGGGAGGGTCCCCGGTGTCCCCCAGGGCACAGAGGGGGGACCCCACCCCTGGCACCCCTCGGCAGGGCAGGGAGGGGCAGAGGGTGCTGGGACAAGGCTCAGGGTGGGGCTGGATGCATCCCCCATCCCTGGCAGTGTCCAAGGGACAGGGACAGCACTTGGAGCAACCTGGGACAGTGGGAGGGGTCCCTGTCCACGGCAGGGGTGGCACCGGCTGGGATTTATGGTCCTTTCCCACCCAAGCCATTCCATGATTCCCTGATTCCCTGGCAATTCCAAGCATGGCTGTTCCTTTTCTGGTGTGTGGAAATCCCTGATTTTGGCATCACCTGGAGCTGCCTTTGGCAGATGAGCTCGATGGACACGATGTGCCCAGTCTGTGGTGGCAGTTCCCAGTGTCACTCCAGATCCCGCCCCGCTGTGTCCCTGTCCCCAGCCTCTCCAGCAGCTCTGGAATTCCCTCCTAGGCTGTACCTGCTGGGAAACCCCCAGACCACTCAGAATTCCCACCCTGCATGGCTGTAGGTGTCGTGATTTCCTTGGCATCATCTTTTCCTTGGTCTCCTTGTGGCTTTTAATTCAAATTTCATCATTGTTGGCGTTGGGAACCTTCCCGAAATGGAATTCCTGTCTGACAGCTTCCCAGGTTATTTTGATTTTTAAGCTGAGCTCGCAGGTGGGAGGTGGTGATGGATCAGGCAAATTCCTGCAGGAACAATTTGGGAGGTGCTGATCTGAGGTTCTCTCTAAGGGATCTAATCCCTCCCAACCTCATTTTCCATGTTTATCCAGCAAAAAAATGCATCTAAAAATAGTTCAAAAGAAAAATCCCTGAATCTGGAACGGATGTTCCGGGCTGTCAAATCCAGAGCTTTGTCTTTCCTCGTTGCCTGTGTGAATATTCCATGTTCCCAATGAAAATAAGGAGTGTGTGGCTGTTTTGTTGATGGCAAAGCCAGAATGATGAAATTAAAAATCTGTGCCAAAACCATGGGATCTGCTCTGCTGAACCCACTCCCAGAGGGATCTGTTCCCTGGTCTCCCTGTTTGGGAATTTTGGGCAAGGATGGTCGTTGTGTTTTTTCCAGATCCAGGTGTTTGAGGATGGAGCGGACACAACATCCCCAGAAACGCCGGAATCTGCTGCCATGAAGGTCCCTAAGAGAGGTATGGCCCAGCTGGGAAATCCTTCCCAGACACGTGGGAATCCTTAGTGGAGAGGATGGGAAATTATTCCTGAAGGGGATGGGGAATCCCTCCTGGAGGAGTGGGAAATCCCTGAAGAAATGGGAAATCTCCCTTGGAGGAGTGGGAATCCTTCCTGGAGGAATGGGAAATCTCTCTTGGAAGAGTGGGAATCCTTCCTGGAGAGATGGGGAATCCCTCCTGCAAAGGTGGGAAGTCCTTCCCAGGTGAGATGGGAAATCCTTCCTGGAGAGAAGGGAAATCTCTCTTGGAGGAGTGGGAATGGGAATCCTTCCTGGAGAGAATGGAAGTCCCTCCTGCAGAGGTGGGAAGTCCTTCCCAGGTGAGATGGGAAATCCTTCCTGGAGAGACAGGAAATTTCCCTTGGAAGAGTGGGAATCCTTCCTGGAGTTTGGAAATCTCTCTTGGAGGAGTGGAAATCCTTCCTGGAGAGATTGGAAATCTCTCTTGGAGGGGTTGGGAATCCTTCCTGGAGAGATTGGAAATCTCTCTTGGAGGGGTTGGGAATCCTTCCTGGAGAGATTGGAAATCTCCCTTGGAGGGGTTGGGAATCCTTCCTGGAGAGATGGGAAATCTCTCTTGGAGGGGTTGGGAATCCTTCCTGGAAAGGGGGGAAATCCTTCCTGTAAGGAAGGGGGAAATCACTGACTATTTCCCAGTGGGCACACAGACCCACTGAACCACTCTGAGCCTGTGGAATTACAACTTCCCTGTGGAATTACAACATCCCTGTGGAATTACAACATCCCTGTCTCCAGCCCCTTGCTGTGCCCTGTTCCCCCCGGGGGCAGGGATCCCTTCCATTTCCCACATCCCGTCGGCCGCGCTGTCCCTGGCTGTGGGCCCAGCCAGGCTTCCCTCCCTCCCTCTGAGCTCTGCTTTGTCGGGAATGTTTTCCCCAGGCGCTGCGGGATCCCGGGAGCTGCCGGAAGGGGCTCTGCCAGCTTCCTGCCTTGGCTGCTCCCTGGGCTCCGTGTGCCAAGCCGGGAGCTCCGTGTGGGAAGCGTTTGTGGGATTAACGGATCGGGGTGGGCTGGGCGTTGTGGGTGGGATTTCTCCTCTCCTAAGAAGTAGGAGGTAAAATTAGTTGGGAAAAATGGAATGGACCCTTCCTTGCTCTCTGCTTTGGGTGCTGCAGTAGAATTGTGGAATCATTTAGGCTGGAAAAGCCCTCGGACACCCCCGAATTCCCCAGCACTGCCCAGGCCACCGCTGGCCGTGTCCCCAGGTGCCACATGCACAGGGCTGGTAAATCCCCCCAGGGATGGGGACTCCACCCCTGCAGGGCTGCACAGCCCTTTCCAAGAAGGAATTTTCCCAATATCCAACCTGGCACAGCCTGAGGCCGTTCCCTCTCCTCCTGTCCCTGTTCCCTGGGACCAGATCCCAACTCCCACCTGGCCCCAGGAATTCAAGGAGTTTTGGAGAGCCAGAAGTTTCCCCCTGATCCTCCTTTTCTCCAGGCTGAGCCCCTTTCCCAGCCCCCTCAGCTGTTCCTGGAGCTCCAACCCCTTCCCAGCATGTTGGGTTGGGACAGATGGACACCGGGAATTCCCAGCCCTCCCATCCCGGAGCAGGAGGAGCCTGGGCTGCAGGTGGGGTGTGGGATGATGCTGTCAGGGATGCAGGGCTGGCATGTGGCTGCCTGCCAAGGGTTTCCATGGAAACAGCAGCTGCTGCAGCAGCACTGCAGTGGAGGGTGCAGGGATGGCCCTGCCATGGAGCCAGCGCAGGAGGGGACACGCAGGGGGAGCTGCTGGTGACACCTGGGTGACACCAGACACGCCTGCCAGGGAGGGACAGGACATTTCCAATGGAAAAGGGGAGATTTGGGTGGGATATTGGGAAGGAATTCCTCCCTGTGAGGGTGGACAGGCCCTGGCACAGGGTGCCCAGGGAAGCTGTGGCTGCCCCTGGATCCTTGGAGCTCTCCAAGGCCAGGTTGGACAGGGCTTGGAGCCACCTGGGATAGTGGGAGGTGTCCCTGCCCATGGCAGGGGTGGAGTTGATGGGATTTAAGGTCCATTCTCACCCAAGCCATTCCACAGGGATTCTGTGTCCCCAAATGCCACATACACATGGATTTCAACCCTCCCCAGTGATGGTGACTCTGCCAGTCCCTGAGCAGCCTGTGCCAGTAGCTCAGGAATCCATGAAATCCAGGGATTCAGCCCAAGGAGAGCAGTGGAACCGCCCCAGTTCCGAGGTGTATCCAAGTGTTTGCCTTCCTCAGCCAGCAGCTCCCATAAGGAATTCCCCATTCCCCCAAACCCACGCCCCGTTGTGCCACCACTTCCTGCCAGATCCTGACTCTGCTTCACTCCCACTTCCCAAAATTCTCCTGTCCCCCTGCCGGGTGTCCCCTGGCCGCAGGGACACTGGGATGGGGACAGGGGTGTCCCTCAGGCTCATGGCTCTGTTTCTGCTCTCTCCACAGATTCCCTTGATGCCACCAAGGCCAGCAAACTGGTGAGTGACCCCAGCACTTTGTCACCTCTGAGAGGTTTTCATCCCTTCAGGAAGAGCTCACAGACACATAAAATGCTCATGGAAAAGGGAATTTCTCCAAAAACCTAGGGGAAACAAGGTGTAAAAAATGTCATTTTCAGCCACTGGCCAGGAATCAGTCGGTTCCTGAGGGATTATCCAGCACAGGTCCTGTGTCACACGTTTTGATCTGAGTTCAGCAGCATTCCCTGGCTGCTTCCTCCAAACCCTGACCCTCCTGGAGTCCTGGAAAGGACCTTAAAGCCCCTCAGTTCCTGCCACGGGCAGGGGCACCTTCCACTCTCCCAAGGTGCTCCAAGCCCTGTCCAACCTGGCCTTGGACACTTCCAGGGATCCAGGGGCAGCTCTAAGGACCCTCCCCTCTGAGTGCCTTCATCCTGGAGCTCCAGTGGCTCCTGGGACATGGATAGGGATGTGTTGTACCCAAATGTGAGGGATATTTCCTAAGGAGTGGGAATCTGGAGCGGGTTCCTGTCCTTGGGAATGGCCATACAGGTGTGGGGTAGTGAGGAATTATGGAATACTGAGGCTGGAAGAACTCTTTGAGACCATCAAGTCCAGCTGTTCCCCCAGCACTGCCCAGGTCACCATTCCTGAGGACCAGGGATGGAACTGGGTGATCCTGGGGACACTGGGGGTGGCTTTGTGTGTTTTGGGGTAGAAACTGGATTTTCCATGGGGATAAACTGGCCCAGCTGGGATGTGGGCAGTGTGGGAAAGGAAATGGTGGGGACAAGGGGCTTCTGTGCATGTGGCACCTGTGGGGCTGGGTTGGAGCCCAGCCTCCTGCTCTGCCATTGTGGATAATTCCCAGGAGTGGGAATTCTGCTCCCCACCCCGCTCTGGAGTTGGGTGCTGGGTGTGGGGACAGCTGGGATGGGGATGGAGCAGCACCTGGGGGTTCACTGGGCTCAGATCCCGGGGACTGTGAGCTCCAGCCAGAGGGGAGGATGGAAATGGATTCCCTGCCCTGTGTTAGAGGGATTTGGGAAGGTTTTTTGCTTTTGCTGCTGTGTTGGGGTGTGATCCATCAACCCCTGGCACTGCTGGAGCCTGTGCTCCATGTACTCCCTGCCTGATCCTCCTGGTTTAATTCCACCCTGGAATTCATTAGAAGACAAAGAGAATATTCAGAAAACCTCAGTGTTCTTGAAATCAGGGAATGGGGATTGTTCTTGGAATTTTTTTTGTGCTGCTGATGTGGAGAAGGGGTCAGGACAGGAGATGCTGCTCCATGTGCAGCTACATTCCAGGACATTCCCACTGGTTTGTCATGGAATCCTGGAATGATTAGGGGTGGGAGGGACCTTGAAGCCCATCCAGGGACATTTTCCACTATCCCAGGTGGCTCCAAGCCCCATCCAGCCTGGCCTTGGACACTTCCAGGGATCCAGGGGCAGCCACAGCTCCTCTGGAATTCCATCCAGGCCCCTCCCCACCTTCACAGGGAACAATTCCTTCCCAATATCCCACCCATCCCTGCCCTCTGCCAGTGGGAAACCCTTGTCCTCACATCCTCTTCCTCTGCATCCTGCCCCCCTCCAGTCCCTTTGCACCATGAAATGATTTATTCCCCTTTGCACATGTCCAGACCCCCCAAATTCTCCGTGCCAGGGCGGGGGTGGCAGGAGCTGAATCCAGAGCAAGGGGGTAACTCCAGGGCTATTTCCTCCTTAATTTACTTAAATTTCCCTGATCATATTTCCCCTGCTGCCTTTCCTGCAGCCAGGAGGGGGTTCCTAGGAGAGCCTCCAGGCCTGTCTAACATTCCTTCTGTTCCCTCCTCACGCAGCGCGGAGCGAAGCCCAAAAAGGTGCCGTTTGTCCCTTTTTCCGCGCGCGGCCGCATGCCGGGGCCATCGTCACCCTCACTGTCCCCATCCCGCTCCATCCCAGCGCTGCATGGCTGTCCCTGCATGTGCTCCCAGCCAGGGAGGGGACATGGCTGCGGGTGGTGTCACATCAACGTGGAACCCTGGAATGTTTGGGTGGGAAAAGCCTCCGAGGCCAGCGAGTTCTCAACGGAGTCCCCAAGTGTCACATCTGCAGGGGCTGGGAAGTTTCCCCAGGAATGGGGACTGTCCCCCCTGCTCTGGGCAGCCTCTTCCAATGTTTTCCAGCTCTTTCCATGAAGGAATCTCCCCACTATCCAACCTGAATCTCCCCTGGCACAACCTGAGGCCGTTCCCTCACAGCTATTTTATAACCCCTAAACCCTCCGGTGACTTGGGGACAAGTGTCACCTTCTCAGGGCTGTCCTGTCCCTGGGCTCTGGCTCCTCTTGAGGTCACTCAAACCCACCTGCTTTGTGACAATTACTGAAGGCAAAAATCTTTTGTGCAAGGATGAGCTGAAACTCCAAAGGTCTTGGCAAAGAATCCCAGAATGGTTTGGGTTGGGATGGACATTAAAGCCCATCTCATTCCACACCCCCACCATGGGCAGGGACACCAAATCATCATTCCCTGCAGGAAATTTTGGGGATTTTTTTTTCCCCTCTTGGGAATTTTGCCAAGAGAAAAGCCAAGGTGGGCACTGGAGATGTGGGAGAGGGGAGGGAGGTGGTACCTGTGCACCCTTTGGTCCAGATTTGCTTTCCAGCCACTTCCATGTTGATTTTTGGGTAGAAAAATGATCCAAAGAGCTCTGTTTGTCCATGGGAAGTCCAGAGGAGAGGAGCAATGTGGAATCTGCCGAGAGCCTGTGGAGAGAGGCTGTGACAACCTGCTCCCAAATGTCCCCTCCTTGTGTCCCCCAGATCCAGGTGTCTGCATGTTCCCGAGGCTTCAGGGGCCGTGTGGATCCCTCATCCCGGTCCTGCCAGCTCCAAGGGGCTCTGCTGGGATGAAATTCCTGTTTGGAATGTTGGGTTCTAACTTCCCTGTCCTTGTTCTGGTGGGCTTGCAGCTGCTCCGTGTCCCCGCTGTGTCCCCGCTGTCTGCTCGGAGCTGTGGCTGGGATTAGGATCATGGGGGTGTGACTGTCACTGTCCTGAGGATCACGGATCTGTCACTGCCCTGGGGATCATGGATTTGTGACTGTCACTGTCCTGGCAATCATGGGGGTGTGACTGTCACTGTCCTGGCAATCATGGGGGTGTGACTGTCACTGTCCCAAGCATCACGGATCTGTCACTGCCCTGGTGATCTGGGGCTGCGACTGTCACTGTCCTGAGGATCCTGGATTTGTGACTGTCACTGTCCTGGGGATCATGGATCTGTGACTGTCACTGTCCTGGAGATCCTGGATTTGTGACTGTCAGTGTCCTGGGGATCATGGATCTGTCACTCTCCTGGGAATCCTGGTTGGGTGACAGTCATTGTCCTGAGGATCTGGATCTGTCCCTGTCCTGAGGACTCTGGATCTGTGACTGTCACTGTCCTGGGGATCTGGATCTGTCACTGTGCTGGGGATTGTGGTGACAGTCATTCCCCTGAGGACCGTGGATCTGTGACTGTCACTGTCCTGGGGATCTGGATCTGTCACTGTGCTGAGGACCCTGGATCTGTGACTGTCACTGTCCTGGGGATCTGGATCTGTCACTGTCCTGAGGATCCTGGATTTGTGACTGTCACTGTCCTGGGGATCTGGATCTGTCACTGTCCTGCCCTTTGTCCTGACTGCATAGACACACCTCACACAGGGACATCCCCATTGAGGGACAGCCCCATGCCAGGCCCTACTGTCCCCTCACAATTCAACCTTTTCAGCCATTCATGACCCCAAGAGCCCCCCCTGCCCCTTGGGCAGCTCCTGCCCCACACAGGGATGTGCCATCGGGGGGGGGGACTTGGATAATGAGAGTAATTAGTGGGTAAATCCTCGTTCTGGAGATTACGGCGGCTCCTGTGTGTCAAATATAGACTTTAATCGTGTGCCAAGCTGCTGCCAGATGGGCCTTTCCCCCTGCTGTGCTCCTTCCCTGTTTTCCATGGATTTGGGAGTGGTGTGGCCTTTGGGTCGTGCTGTTCCCAGGGCTCCTGTCCCTTGGTTGTGACGCCGTGTCGGGGTGTCCTTGTTCTTGGAGCAGGAGGTCCATGCTGTCCTCAGGAGGTGCTGGCTTCTGTCCTGGGCCAGACTGCCTGGGAAGGACTCCAAAATCTGGTTAAAGAGCAGGAAAAGGGTCTTTCCCAGGTCATTTTTGGGATGAAACAGGTTGTGTTGTCTTCATCCCCATGACTATGTATCTGTGGTGGTGACAGGCCGTCCTTTCTCCTGCTGCAGTGCTGGGTGACGCTGGGTCACGGATGTCACCTCCCAAGGGACATGGAGGTGGCAGGGCTGTGATGGGAGCAGGGGGCTCCCAGGGATGCAGGGAAAGGCTCCAGCAAAAGCTCTGCCTCACTCGGGGGTGTCAGGATGAGCTGCCAGGGTCTGACCCATTCAGGAATCATGGAATTGTGGAATATTTAGGTTGGAAAAGGCCTCTGAGACCACTGAGTCCAACTGTTCCCCTGGCACTGGCAAGGCCGTGTCCCCCAGTGCCACATCCACAGGTGGCATGTGCTGGTGCTGTGACCCTGCTGTTAAATCCTGTCCTGCCACCTCAGGTCACCTGTCCCCTGCTGCTGCAGCCAGTTTGATCCTGGGATTGTCCCTCGGATGGATCAGGTTTGTCCCCGTCCAGTGACATCCCTGTTCTTCCATCCTCCCAGCAGCATTCCATGTGCCAGGGCTGGAATCCTGCTGTGTCCTGGGCTGGGCCCCCCTCCCAGCTGGGCACCTGCTCCCATCCCATCCCAGGGTGACCCATCAGTGGCTGGGTCAGTGGCCGGGTGTTATCCTGGTGTTATCCCGGTGTTATCTCAGTGTTATCCTGGTGCTATCCCGGTCTCCATGCAGGAGCAGCTGGGTCAGTGTCCGGTTGTTATCCCGGTGTTATCCCACTTGTTACCACGCTATTATCCTGGTGTTATCCCGGTCTCCATGCAGGAGCAGCTGGGTCAGTGTCCGGTTGTTATCCCGGTGTTATCCCACTTGTTACCACGCTGTTATCCTGGTGTTATCCCGGTCTCCATGCAGGAGCAGCTGGGTCAGTGTCTGGTTGTTATCCCGATGTTATCCCGGTCTCCATGCAGGAGCAGATGGGTCGGAGTCCAGGGTATTATCTTGGTGTTATCCCAGTTGTTACCACGCTGTTATCCTGGTGTTATCCCGGTCTCCATGCAGGAGCAGCTGGGTCAGTGTCTGGTTGTTATCCCGATGTTATCCCGGTCTCCATGCAGGAGTGGCCGGGTCAGTGTCCAGTTGTTATCCCGATGTTATCCCGGTCTCCATGCAGGAGTGGCTGGTCAGAGTCCAGTTGTTATCCCAGTTGTTACCCCGGAGTTATCCCGGTGTTATCCCGGTCTCCGTGCAGGAGCAGCTGGCCCAGCTGGTCTGTTGAACGCAGAGGGGCCACCCCAAGCCCCGTTAATCCTTTAAAGGAACGGATAACCCGACCAGCTCCAAACACCCACCTCGCCCCAGCTGCCCAAACCGCGTCCCACGGCAGGGCCTGGATGAACCCAGGGCTGATTTTCAGGCACTGCTGTTCCCCGGGCCGGGTGACACCCCTGTGGCAGCTCTTTGTGTCCCCAGGGGAGCCTGTGGTGATTATTTTGATGTGACCCTCTGGGGCCAGGAGCTGAGCAGCATCTGGTGCTGCAAACGGATGACTCCATGGAAAAGAGCTGCAGTTAACCCTGGCATCTCCTCTCCAATCCCCCCAAGAGCCAGGAGTTCTCCCATCTGTGGTGGTGCCACAAGCTCCTTCTCATGGATTTAGGATAAAAAAACCTCCCTTACCCGTCCCTGAGGAGTTTCAGGGACAGCCCAAGGCACCTGACACCATTTCCCTGGGGTTAAATTGCATTTTCTCCCTGCTGCTGCTGCATTTATTAGATCTTTGTGTGGGAAGAGTTGATATGTTCTGGATTTAGGGAGCGGAGCTGTGTGCAAGGAGAGGAGCTGGTTCATTAGAGCAGCTCTAATACCCATAATTATCTTAAACTTAAATCCGTGTGAGCCTGCACGTGGCTCCTCCAGAGATGGACAGGGCACTGGGATCATTCAGGGCTTTAAAGCCATGGATCCGGGAGGATTTCATCTGGAAATGCTTCATAAGGGGTTCCTGGTTTGGGGCAGGGCTGATGAGAATGGGAGGGAGATTCTCTTGGAGCGTTGGAATGGATTTGAAAGATCCCAAAAGCTGGGTCTGTGTCAGCTCTGGCTCCTGAAGGGGTTTGTGGTGCTCAGACTGGTGGGGCTCGGGGTTTTCTTTGTTAAGAGATGCAATTACAGCTCCCAAAAATGTCCCTTGGGAATGCTCCCCTGCCCCCAGCGCCTGCCAGCAGCCAGAGGGAGCTGCAGGAGAGCAGATCATGGAATGGGTTGGGTTGGAAGGGGCCTTAAACCCATCCATGGACACCTCCCACTATCCCAGGTGGCTCCAACCCCAAAGTCCAGCCTGGCTTTGGACGCTGCCAGGGATCCAGGGACAGCCACAGCTACTCTGGGAATTCCAGCCCAGCCCCCCCCCACCCTCCCAGCCAGGAATTCCTTGCCAAGATCCCAGCCCAATCTCCCCTTTCCCAGTGGGAGCCATTCCCTGCCTCCTGTCCCTCTGTCCCTTGTCCCCAGTCCCTCTCCAGCTCTCCTGGAGCCCCTCCAGGCCCTGCCAGGGGCTCTGAGCTCTGCCTGGAGCCTTCCCTTCTCCAGGGGAACATTCCCAGCAATCCTGACTCCAGAGCAGAAGGGCTCCAGAATTATGGAATGATTTGCATTGGAAGGGACCTTAAAGCCCATCCAGTTCCATCCCTTGCCACGGGCAGGGACACCTCCCACTATCCCAGGCTGTTCCAAACTCCATCCAGCCTGGCCTCGGACACTTCCCCCACAGCTGCTGGATTCCCTGATCCAGGGGTTTTTCAGGAATCAGATGCCAGCACAGATCAGTTGGACATAGGATGTCCCCAGCACGACATCTTCGAGGGGTTGCTTCCAGGGAATGTCAGAGAGGCCTTTAAATGCTTTTTCCAGGAGATTGGCAGGATTGTGCTGAGGGACTGGAGGTAAAATTCCCTCTGTGTGTGGAGGGTTGGGTGTGCAGGTGAGTCCAGGGCACCCTGAGCTCCTCTCCCCTCAAAGTGTGGGAATTTTGGAAAATGACACAGTTGGAATGGGGGCTGGATGAGTCTGTGTTCATGTTACATAATATAATAATCATATCATAGATGGGGTTTAAGATCTGTGCATGTAAAGGGAGCTGCTCTCCTGCTCTCCAGCGCTCCGTGGGGCAGGACACGGATTCATGGAGAGTTTGGAGATGGTGCTTGGTGACATCCTGTGGGTTCCCAGCAGAGTTCTTGTCCAGGGACAACGGGAATGCCGGGCAGGAATTGCGGGAATGGTCCTGGCAGGGCAGTGAGGCTCAGGACGTGCTGGACACCACCCTGAGTGGCATTTTTAGGGCAGGGATTTTGGGGCAGGGGCTCCCCGAGGTCCGGGGGGTTCTCTCCGCACCCTCAGCCCTGCAGGGCTGCCCTGAGCTCCCGGTAATCCGCCCGTGTCGGCCGGAGGTGCGGAGCTGGCGCTGCATGGCAGCGCGGCAAGATGATCCCTCTGTCCATCTGTCCATCCCTCGGGGCTCGGCGCCGTCCATCTGTCCATCCGGGCTCCGCTCCGTCCGTCTGTCCGCTCCCGCGGGATTTGCCCGGCGCTCGCAGCCGCCGGCGCGGGGCGGGTTCGGCTGCGGGCACCGCGGGGATACCGAGCGCAGCCACGAAGCCGCCTGCACCGCGGAGCACCGGGGTGGCACCCGGGGGGCTCTCCCGGGGGGCTCTGAGCCGCTGAGAACCCCCCGCCCCGTCCCCTCCCCGAGCGCAGCATCGCATCCGCACCATCCTCATCCCCATCCTCATCCGCACACCGCCCGGCTCGGTGCAGCGCCCGGCGGTGCGGCCCCTCCGCGGTGATGTCATGAGCCGCCGGGGCGGTGGTTGGAGCCACCGGCGGAGCGGGGACGAGCGGCCGCGGCCGGGGGGGGCTGCCCTGGACCCCCTGAGCCCCCGCCGAGCCCCCGGGCAGGACGTGGCGAGCGGCCGGCGGCGGCCGCGGCCATTTGCCGTGTCCGGCCGTGCTGACTGACCCGCTGCTCCGTCTCCTCCCGCTCCGGCCGTCCCTGCGCGACGATGAGGCAGGCCCCGGCCACACGCAAGGTACGGTCCGCGCCCGCATCCCCCGGCATCGCGTCCCCGCTTCCCAGCCGCCTCCTCGCTGTTTTTCCCCGTTTTCCCCGTGTTGATGCTGCCGGGCTGTAATTGGGAGCGTGACGGGCTCGGGGAGGAGGGGGGCGGTGGGTGAGCATCGGTTCATGGCTGGCTTTGCCTTCCGAGCTCCCGGAGTCCCCTCTCCGTGTCACCCGGCCAATGCAGCGGCTCTGCGGCTCTGCCGGGGCCCTGTCCCCGCTGCCGGTGCCATCCCTGTCCCCGGCTGCTGATGCCATCCCCTCTGCCTGGGGGTGTCCGTGCTGTCCCTGCTGCCTGTGTTGTCCCCGCTGCTGGTGCCATCCCCACTCCAGGGTTGCCAGTGCCATCCCTGCTGCTGTCCCTGTGCCCACGGCTGGTGCCATCCCCACAGCCTGAGAGTGTCAGTGCTGTTCCTGCTGCCGGTGCCATCCCTGCTTCCAGTGCTACCAGTGCCCACCCTGGGGAAGCTGCGTGCCCATAATCCTGGTTTTCCTGCCAGCCTTTGGCATTCCCAGAGGCTGGCAGTACCCGAGTCCCTGCCGGGCTGCCATTCCCGCAGGTGACAGCGCGGGCACTGGCCTATATGTTTATTTTTAGTGTAACCACGATGTCACTTCTCAGCTTAAAGAGAAATCCTGGGAATTTCTGGCTGGTGGCAGGGAATAGACCCCAGCTGGGCTGGCCCTGCCTGTACCTGGCAGTAAATGCTCCTGATTTACAGCTGCACCTCCCTGAGCTCGTCATGTGTCCCTGTTAATCCTCTTCCCCATGGAAAGTTTCACGGATGCTGTTTTCCCTCTGCCCCACTGGAGCAGGGAGTGGGGGCTGCTGGTGCTCAGCCCCATGCCTGGATTCCATCCTGCTTTTCCCGTTGCTCCTCTCCTTGCCCATGGGATCACACCTGTGAGACCAGGCACCTGCTGGGTGGTGCTGGTTGTTTAAAATGCACGATTCCCAGCAGTATCCCAGGGAACCACGCCCTGAGGGGCTCATCTGGGGGCTGAGACTCAGCTCCAGAAGAGGGGAGGTGCCTCCGAGGGGCCAAATTCCCGGGAATGGAGTGGGATGGCATCAGCATGGACCAGCACTGGATCAGTGCCTGGGCATCACCCCCGGCACTGCCTACCCCACTCAGGACCTGCTGCCAATCGGAATCCTCCTGGAAACTCCGGGAATCCTCCACAGCAGCAGCCGCAGTCTGTGAAGTTCATGCTTGAAGCCTTGAAACTTAATCCAGGAGAAGGCTCCAGTGACACCTCCCCTGTCCTGCCTGCTGGAAGGTGACATTCACACATTCCTGCTCATCCATCCAGCACTCGCTGCTCCTGGCTGGATCGGGATTCCCACACCTGGAGTGGGACCAAATCAGGAGGGACTTCTAGGAGCTCACCTTCAGCAGGCAATGCTGACCCCACCACAGTCAGTCTTGGGTATCCAGGAGGATTTTTCCAGAGTTCCTGCTGCCAGAAGCTGAGTCCATCTCGGAGCGCACCGGTTCGGAGCCCCCAACGCTCCCCTGGGAGCAGAGGTTTTGTAATTCCATCAAATATTGATTCAGCAGCTTTACACAGCAGAGCCCAGAACCTCCAGTGGAACATCCATCCCCAGCAGGGGGCTCGGAGTAGCCCGGATCCAGGAGGGTCCAGGTGGGGCTGGAGCCTCTTCCCAGTGCTGGCACGATGCTGGACACTGGAAAATCCATGTCCCATCCTGGTCACTGACTTTTCCAGAGCCCAGGGATGACTTGACTGGCTGGGGACAGATGGTGCCACCACGGAGGGGAGCCTGGCCATCCCCCATTCCTGATGGAGAGAGCAGCTGGAGCATCCCAGAGCATCCCTTTGCCACGGATCCCGGGGGGCTTGGAGCTCCAACTTTCAGTGGTCATCACATGGAGGGGACCAACACTCCGAAGGATGCACAAAGCAGGATCATCCCCTGTCTTTCCACATGGCTTTAGGGGTGGTTACCAGGAGCCTTCTCCTTGTTTTTAGGGTTTGGTGTGGTTTTAGGGTTTGAGTTGGTGTCCCTCACCCCACAGCCAGGACAGGGCTCAGTGTCCCCCAGGATAAGGCTCGGTGTCCCCCAGGACAAGAGTCGGTGTCTCCTGGGACAGGGATCAGTGTCCCTAATCCAGGAAAAGGCTCAGTGTCCCCCAGGGAAGGATTTGGTGTCCCCCAGGACAGGACTCAGTCGTCTCAAGTGACATTGCTCCATGTCCAAGGACTTGGTGGTTGGTGTGGGACCCCCCAGCCCTGCCCCACTCCTGAGTCCCCCCACGTGTGTGGCAGGGAGTGGGGACATCTCCACTGGTGGAATTCCTGAAGAAGACGTTTTCCAAGTGTTTCCCAGATTCTTGTTGCTGCTCCACGTTGCTTACTTGGACTTTGGGAAGATGCTGGAGAGTTCCTGAAGAGCATCCTGAGAGTTTCACCTGAGGGTCTGGAACTTTTGCTGCTGCAATTCCATTTCCCTGGCAAATTTGGTTGTGCAGGAGATGTTGTGGAAGACAGGAATTTCTTCCCTCGGGATTGACGTGGGAATAGGCTGGAAAGTGAGCAGGATTTAGCTGAAGCAGTCCCAGAGGTGGTGGGAAGTTTGGAAGTGCAAGCACACCCAGATTTATATAGAAAACAGGGAAATAGAGCTCCGAGGTTTCCCGAGGCCTCGGGAGGGAACACGGCCGTGTCGGATACCGGCTGGAGCTGCTGGTCCTTGGTGGGCTCCGTGTGCCTCATGTCCCCATCCTGGACATGGGATCATGTGGCAGCACCATTATCCATCTGTTCTGCTCCTGTTTATTCCCAGCTGGGATTAGGTCATGGAATCAGAAATGAGGGAGAGTGTGGAAGTGCTCCAAGGCTGCAGCTGGACAGATGTTCCCAGTGCCCACCCGCTGCCCCCCAGGACCAGCCTGGCCACTCCTCCTTTTCCATCCATTAGGGATTGTTTTTAAGGAGAAAAATACAAAATAATTTCGTATTTGTCTCTGTTCCAGGCTTGGCCCCGTGGCCTTCCTTCCCTGAGCTGCTCGGAGCTGCTGCATGTGCATGGAGGGGGGTGGGGGGGGTCTTGCCCCAAAATCATGGATGATTTAATTCCAGCCATGAAAGGAAAAGTTGAGAGTGTGGGATCAGCTCTGTGGTGTCCCTGGAATTTTTGGTTAAACAAAGCAGAGCCTGGGGGCTCTAGGGCAGCTGGTCCAGGGTGCTCTGGGTCCTTTGGAAAACCAGAGGGCCGAGGAGAGGAGAAAACTCATGGTTAAGATTAAATCCTTTCCACCTCCTGCTCTGGGGGTCTCTGGGAAAGGCGTGGGAGGTCAAACCTCCCGTGCCCATGGAGCCTGGAATGCCCAGCCAATCCGAACCAGGCTTTGCCTCTGAAAACCAAAATTCCTTGGAAATACGAGGTGGATCTGCCCTGGGGTATCTGTGGGGTCGGGTGGGGGATCAGGACGTGCCCTCTGTCCCCAGCTCTGTCTCCACACTAGGCTGGAGGAGCAGAGACGGGGCTTGGGTGTGACCAAGGGCTGTGCTGGCTCCGGGCTCTGCTCCCACGGGAGCTGTGCCGGGGGGTCCCATGAGATCTCTGCCCACCCGGAGCAGCCCTTGGAGCGGGTTAACGAGCCCCCACGCTAACGACGCCGCACACACCCGGTGCCACTGGGCACGCTAACGATGCCGGGCACACTAACGATGCCGGGCACACTAACGATGCCGTGCTGTCTTTTGTCTCCTTTCCCTGCTCTGCCGCTCCGGCCGCCGCCGGCTGTTCTCTGCTCCTCTGTCCCTGTGTGACTGTCTGTCCTCTCTGCTTCCGCTCCCGCTGCCCTCCAGAGCACCGCCCGCCGACCCAAGGTGAGCAGCCACGGTGGGGGCACCGAGCGCGGGGGGCACCGGGCACCGACGGCCCCATGGGTGCCAGCGCCACTCAAAGCATTGGGTGTCAACCCCGTCACAAGCATGGATCACCGGGTGCCAACAGCACTGCAAACACGATCCATTGGGTGCCAACCCCACTCAAACATGGGCCATTGGGTGCCAGCCCCACTCAAACACAACTCGTTGAGTGCCAACCCCATTCACAAACAACCCATTCTTTGCCAGTCCCACTCAAACACGGGCCATTGGGTGCCAGTCCCACTCAAACACGGGCCATTGGGTGCCAATCCCACCACAGACACGATCCATTTGATACCAGCCCCATTCAAACACAATCCATTGGGTGCCAACCTCACCCAAACACGATCCAATGGTTGCCAACACCATTCAAACGTGATCCATTCATTGCCAACCCTCTCAAACTTGGTCGTTCTTCTGGATGCCAAATCAAACATGATCCATTGGTTGCCCACACCACTCAAACATGATCTATTCATTGCCAACCCCACTGAAACTTGGCCATTCTTCTGGATTTCAACTCAAACATGATCCATTGGGTGCCAATCCCACCACAGACACGATCCATTTGATACCAACCCCATTCAAACACAATCCATTGGGTGCCAACCCCACTCAAACACGACCCATTGGTTCCCAACCCCACCGTTGTCCTTCCACCTCATTGTGCAGAGCCCAGAGGAGCTCACGGTGGTGATGGACTCCTCTGGAGCAGCTCCAGATCCTTGGGGACCCTCTCCCAGGATGGAATGGCTGTGGAACAGCCTGAAATCCATGTGGCAGTGCCCAGGCTGTGCCAGGGGGTCCCTGCAGGGGCTGCTGCTCCCTGCCTGTCCTGGCTTGTGCTGAGACAATCACAGTGGGCTTGTGAGTGGGGTCTGAGAGAGCCTGAGGTGTCAGGCAGGGCTGTGTGGTCCCAGCTGGCCCTCGGGGGCTGCTCCAGCCAGCAGCATTCACCTTGGGAAGGGACTTGTGGCTTGAAGGGAGGAAATGTGGGAGAGAAATCCTTAAAGACTGAGTTTGGAAATGGAGAACTCTCCTGCACGGAGGGCTCCATCCTCACCAGATGCTTCCAGCACCTCGCCCCAGGCAGGGGGTGGAGGCCATCAGCCCCAGGGCTCTGGGATCTCATCCCATTCCCGGGGTTTGAATGGTTCTTGTTGATGTCTCTGCAGGGATGTCCCGTGGGACCTCCTGCTCGTTTGGCCTCACTCCTGTGCTGGGCAGGGAGGTGCAGTTGGGCTCCTGGAATCATGGAATGGGTTGGGTTGGAAGGGACCTAAAGCCCATCCAGCTCCTCCCAGGAACACTTTCCACTATCCCTGGTGGCTCCAGGCCCCATCCTGCCTGGCCTTGGACACTTCCAGGGGTGTGGCAGCCACAGCTTCTCTGGGCAACCTGTGCCAGGGCCTGCCCACCCTCACATCCTGGAATTCCTTCCCAATATCCCATCTAACTCTGCTTTCTGTGAGGGATCTGTGACCCCAAAAGCACCAAGAACAAAAAAACATATTTGTTTTGAGTTGTATCTGGAAGGAAGCACGTGGGGCTTGGTGCCACCCAGAAATTCCCTGTTTTCTGTGAATGGGAGAACTGGGATTATCCCAGGAGGGCAGGCTGGGCCTATCTAAGGGGTGCTGGACTTGTTGCAGTTGAGTTAACTCAGATTTGCCTCCATTTTGGGGAAAATAAGGGCAGAGGGTGAATGTTTCTCTTTCTCAGCTGTGCCCATGGGTGAAACCACACACTTGGTGAGCCCTCATGGCACCAAAAATCCCATTTCCAGAAATAAAATCAAGTCAGGAAATTTAATTTACACAGTCAGAGGTGAGTGATCCAGAAATAGGGTCCGTGAGGAGACCAGTGGGAGCCTGGGGGGCACCTGGTGTTTCCCTCACCTCTTTTCCCACTGCCTGGGCTCAGACAGTGATTAATTAACAGCCTCATAAGCGCTAATGAAGCAGCGCCAGGCCCTACCAGACTCTGGGAACTCACTCCTTGTTGATTTTCTTGTTGCTCCCCTAAACCTGGGTTCTCATCTTGGTGGCCTCTGAGGTTTTGCAGTCTCACCCTCTGGAGCTGGGACCTTTCCTCCTGGAATCCTGGAATGGTTTGTGGTGGGAGGGACCTTGGAGATCATCCAGTGCCACCTCCTGCCACTGGCAGGGACACCTCCCGCTATCACAGAGTGCTCCATGCTGGCCTTGGGCACTTCCAGGGATGGGAGGCAGCCACAGCTTCTCTGGGAGACATGTGGAATTATCCATGAATTCTCCAGTGGATTATCCATGAATTCTTTCCAAGCCCAGCTCCTCCGGAGCAGAATTCCTGGGGGTCCGACAGTGACACAAGTCACCACGCTCTGGGTTTCCCCTCCTAGAAATGGGAATTTGGGAGTCACCAGGGGTGGGAGGCTGTGAGAGCACCATCCCTTGGGATATCCCCCCTGACTCCCACTCACCCGTGCTGGTGTCTTGCAGCCCACCCGGACCCCCACATCATCGGCGTCCGGCGGCACCGCCGGGCCCTCGGGCTCGGCCTCGGCGTCCGGCGGGGAGATGAGCAGCAGCGAGCCCGGCACGCCCGCCCAGACCCCGCTGGTGGCCCCCGTCATCCCCACGCCCTCCCTCGGCTCCCCGGGGGCACCCCCGGTCCCCTCGCCCACCAAGGTGAGCCGTGCCCAGGTGAGCGCCGGGCTCTGCCGGTGCTCCCCGGCAGAGGGGAGGAGAGAAAACTGCACCCAGCAGCGGGAGGGGGAGGAGGAGGAGGAGGAAGAGGTGTCCTGGAGGGTCCTGGGGGTGGTCACTGGGCTGTGGGAGGAGCACTGGGACGGGTCGGAGCTGGCCAGGGCAGAGGAAGAGGCAGCACAGCTGCGAGGCCGCTTCCAAAGGGAATTCCCAGTGCACCTCCATCCCTTTCCAGATCCCTGTGGGACACGGGTGGCATCGGAGCAGTTTGGCAGGGCTGAGGCTCCGAGTCAGAGCTTGATCCTGTTAGATCCAGAGGGTCCAGTTGGCAGCACCCACTGGTGCTGGGAGAACTGGGGCAGAGGGACCAGCAGGAATGCCCTGGGGGCCCTCCTGCCTTGGGATTGAAAGAGCCCTTGGAGAGGTGCAGGATTTCCCAAACTTGGAAGAACTGGGGTGGAGGGACCAGCAGGGATGCACTGGGGCCCCTCCTGCCTTGGGATACAAAGCCCACCTGGAAAGATGCAATATTTCCCAAATTCAGGGATTTTTAATCATTACAGAGTAATTCCCGTTTCGATCTTTAAAATACTTTTTCTTCACTTCCATCCTGCTTTGATGAATGAGTTAATTAGAGTTTGGGAGAGATTTGGGGCACAAGGCCAGGGAGGGAATAGCAGGAGAGGACAAGGCTTTGGGATTGTGTGTGGAAGGGAGAGCTGGAGAAGGCACCTCAGGGTGGGAATAGGGGGTGTCTCCACCCTTATCCCTGTTCTCAGAGCTCTCTGGTAACTGGTTTCTGTAACTGGGTGCAGAAGTGGCTTTTTTGGGGATCTCAGAATGTCCAGGCTGGAAAAGCAGCAGAGGAGGAATCTATGGGAAGTTCCAGATTTTTCCAAGACCTGTTCCTTGCTGTCACCCAGCTTTGGGATTTGAAGCTTTAGCCCTTGTGGCTGCTGCCAGGGAGGGAGGTGACATCCCTTTGTCCCTGCAGCCCTTCCTTTGGGAATGCTGGCATCAGCCTTTCCCTGCCCTGGGAGCTGAGCTGCTGGAAAAGGACCTGGATCAGTTTTCCCTGGGTGGAGATCATCTGGGAATGATGTGGATGCTGCAGTGGGATCAGGCAGCCACAGCTTCTCTAGGCAGCTTGTGCCAGGGCTTCCCCACCCTCACAGCCAGGAATTCCTTCCCAATATCCCATCTAATCCTGCTCTCTGCAGTGGGAAGCCATTCCCCCTTGTCCTGGCTTGTCCCAAGTCCCTCTCTTCTCAAACTGTCCCAATATTGATGACAAAAGTCAGGCCAGATTCCCTGGGCTTCCAGGAACATCCCCAGAGCTCTGGCCAAAGGATGTCCCTGCTCCTTCCCTAATTCTTGGCTTGGTGTTGTAGGAGGAGGAGAATCTCCGTGCTCAGGTCAGGGACCTTGAGGAGAAGCTGGAGACGCTGAAAATCAAGAGGAATGAGGACAAGGCGAAGCTCAAGGAACTGGAGAAGTACAAGATCCAGCTGGAGCAGGTGCAGGAATGGAAGAGCAAAATGCAGGAGCAGCAGGCTGACCTCCAGAAACGCCTGAAGGAGGCCAAGAAGGTGAGTGAGTGTCCCTGGGAATGGGGCAGTGCCCGGAGAGGTGACTCCAGGAGGAATTCCAGCCCTGACAAACCTTTCTGGGAAGAAATTTTCCCAATGTCCAACTGAACCTCCCCTGGTGCAACTCAAGGTCTTTTCCTCTGCTCCGAATCGACATCGGGATTTGGGAATCAGGCTGAGCCAAGGTGGGATTTGAATTCCTTATTCCCTCTCTTTCCAGGTGCTTCCCTCTTCTTTCTCTCTCCAGATGTTTCCCCCTTCTCTGTCTGTCCAGGTGCTTCCTTCTTCCCTCTCTCTCTCTCCAGGAGTTCCAGGTGCTTCCCTTTCCCCCTCACCTGTGCCTGCAGCTCCCAGGACTCCATCCAGGCAGCCAAGGAGCATTTCCTTCTCTCTGCCCTACTTTTCCACGGTGGATTCCTGGTTTCTTTCCCCAGGGATTTATCTGTCTGCTCCAGCATTCCTTGTCTCCTTACCTTTGTCCTCACCTGCAGATGCTTCTCCTGCCAGGCTCTCTGGGTCTGGAGCAGGGAAGAGGGGAGTGGGACACTCTGGAGTGCTGGGCCATCCCCTCCCATCCCAGATGATGTCCATTGGATTTGGGAGAGCCTTGAGGGACCATCATTTCCTGAGGGCTGTTGTGGGGTCTCTCCAGAGTTGTGGGGTCCCCTCACCTGCTGTGCTTGCCCACAGGAAGCCAAGGATGCCCTGGAAGCCAAGGAAAGGTACATGGAGGAGATGGCGGACACGGCCGATGCCATCGAGATGGCCACGCTGGACAAGGAGATGGCCGAGGAGCGGGCGGAGTCCCTGCAGCAGGAGGTGGATTCCCTCAAGGAGAAGGTGGAATACCTCACCATGGACCTGGAGATCCTCAAGCACGAGATCGAAGAGAAAGGTGGGAAGGGAGAGGGGCTTTGGGCTGGGAGAATGGGGAAGGGGGTGGGGTTAGGTGGGATATTGGGAAGGAATTCTTCTATGTGAGGGTCCTGAGGGCCTGCAATGAATTCTTCAGAGAAGCTGTGGCTGCTCCATCCCTGGAAGTGTCCAGAGACGGGTTGGATGGGGCTTGGAGCACCCTGGATAGTGGGAGGTGTCCCTGCCCATGTCAGGAGGTGGGAATGGGTGGGATTTAAGGTCCCTCCCATCCAAACCAGTCTGGGATTCTGGAATTATGATTCTTCCCTTCCTCCACAGGCTCTGATGGAGCAGCATCCAGCTACCAGGTCAAACAGCTGGAGGAGCAGAACGCCAGGCTCAAGGAGGCTCTTGTCAGGTGGGAGCCCACCTGTGCTTCCTCAAATTCCTTCCCAGGCCTTTTGTGATCCCAGTCTTTCTCTGGAGCAGCCTATGTTGTTCCTGCTGATGGCTCTGGGATTTTTGCTGAGCTCTTAAAGCATCCACAGGGAAGGGAGAGTTCCTTGTCACAGGGGATCGGTGGGGATGGGGACAGTGACACTCCAGACCATTCCCATGCCTCATTCCCTATGGATGTGGTGCTCAGTATCCCAGCACTGTTCTCCCAGACTCTGCCCAGCCCAGGGATCTGCCTTTCCCTGGCTGATCCCACCTTCCAGGGCTTGGGGGCTCGTGGGCTTTTTATTTGCGAATCCACAGCCAAGAAGTTCAGGTGGGACCCATCCCTTGGTGTAAATGAGCTGAATTTTGGGAACGTTGCTCATGTCCCCACCAGGGAGGGGCAGATGGGGATGGATGAGCTCCGTTATCCTGGCTGGAGCGAGCAGGGGCTCCTGGGAGGGACCTGGTGCTCCTGGGCTGGCCCTGACGGGACCTGTGGCTGTCCCAGGATGAGGGACTTGTCCGCCTCGGAGAAGCAGGAGCACGTGAAGCTCCAGAAGCAGATGGAGAAGAAGAACACGGAGCTGGAGTCGCTGCGGCAGCAGCGGGAGAAGCTGCAGGAGGAGGTGAAGCAGGCGGAGAAGACGGTGGATGAGCTCAAGGAGCAGGTGAGGGACAGATGGGATGGGATATTTGGGACTGTTCGTGGATATCTGGGGCAGTTTGGGGACATTTGGGGCATTGAGACTCCTGGAGAGCCACGTGCAGTGATCCCACTGCAGAAACCAACACTCCTGGTCCCATATTCCCTAATTCCAAACCCTGTTCCAGCAGCAGGGCTGTGCTGGGCTCTGCCTGGAGGTGGAGTGTGTCCTGGAGCATGGATGGATTGGGATGTGTGTCCTGGTGCATGGATGGATTGGGATGTGTGTCCTGGTGCATGGATGGATTGGGATGTGTGTCCTGGAGCATGGATAGATTAGGATGTGTGTCCTGGAGCAGGGATGGATTGGGATGTGTGTCCTGGTTATGGATGGATTGGGATGTGTGTCCTGGAGCGGGGATGGATTGGGATGTGTGTCCTGGAGCATGGATAGATTGGGATGTGTGTCCTTGCACAGGGATGGATTGGGATGTGTGTCCTTGCACACAGATGGATTGGGATGTGTGTCCTTGCACAGGGATGGATTGGGATGTGTGTCCTGGTGCAGGGATGGATTGGGATGTGTATCCTGGAGTAGGAATGGATTGGGATGTGTGTCCTGGAGCATGGATGGATTGGGATGTGTGTCCTTGCACAGGGATGGATTGGGATGTGTGTCCTGGAGCAGGGATGGATTAGGATGTGTGTCCTGGTGCATGGATGGATTGGGATGTGTGTCCTGGTGCATGGATGGATTGGGATGTGTGTCCTGGAGCAGGGATGGATTGGGATGTGTGTCCTTGCACAGGGATGGATTGGGATGTGTGTCCTTGCACACAGATGGATTGGGATGTGTGTCCTTGCACACAGATGGATTGGGCTGTGTGTCCTGGAGCAGGGATGGATTGGGATGTGTGTCCTGGAGCAGGGATGGATTGGGATGTGTGTCCTGGTGCAGGGATGGATTGGGATGTGTGTCCTTGCACACAGATGGATTGGGATGTGTGTCCTGGTGCATGGATGGATTGGGATGTGTGTCCTGGAGCAGGGATGGATTGGGATGTGTGTCCTTGCACACAGATGGATTGGGATGTGTGTCCTTGCACACAGATGGATTGGGATGTGTGTCCTGGTGCAGGGATGAATTGGGATGTGTGTCCTTGCACACAGACGGATTGGGATGTGTGTCCTGGAGCAGGGATGGATTGGGCTGTGTGTCCTGGAGCAGGGATGGATTGGGATGTGTGTCCTGGAGCAGGGATGGATTGGGATGTGTGTCCTGGTTATGGATGGATTTGGATGTGTGTCCTGGAGCATGGATAGATTAGGATGTGTGTCCTGGCAGGTGGACGCAGCGCTGGGCGCTGAGGAGATGGTGGAGACTCTGACAGAGAGAAACCTGGATCTGGAGGAGAAGGTCCGGGAGCTGCGGGAGACCGTCGGGGACCTGGTAAGGCAGAATTCCCTGGGACAACAGCTGCTCCAGGGGGTTGGGATGGGGAGCTGCAATGACGGAGCCAGAGGGATTTGGGGAAGCTCTCCAGAGCGCCGGGACGCGTCTGGGCCACACCGCGTGACTTTGTCCCCCCGGTGCCGCCTGCCTGCAGGAAGCCATGAACGAGATGAACGACGAGCTGCAGGAGAACGCCCGGGAGACGGAGCTGGAGCTGCGGGAGCAGCTGGACATGGCCACGGCGCGCGTGCGCGAGGCCGAGAAGCGCGTGGAGGCCGCGCAGGAGACCGTGGCCGACTACCAGCAGACCATCAAAAAGTACCGCGAGCTCACGGCTCACCTGCAGGTGCGGCCCCTTGGGACACCTCCAGCTCCTCCTGGAGCTCACCTGGTGGCCAGGAGAGCCGGAGGGAGCATCTCCCCTGGGAATGTCCTGGGCACAGCAGGACACAGCTTGGGGCTGAGGGGTTCCTCGTGGAGCTTCCATAGGGATCCCCCCAGTGCCTTCTCCTACAGGGATAGGCTGGGAGAGTTGGGAATGTCCATGAAAGCTTCAAGGAGACCCCAGAGCCCCTTTCAGTGCCTTAAAGGGGCTCCAGGAGAGCTGGAGAGGGACTTGGGACAAGGGTTGGAGGGACAGGACACAATGGCTTCCCACTGGAAAAGTGGAGATTTAGATGGGATATTGGGAAAAAATTCTTCCCTGTAGGGGCTATCCCTGCCCTACACTGGGAGGGAAGGGAGCTGGGGAATGAGCCTGTGGATACTCCTGGACTGGAACACGCTTGGTGCCTCTCCCTCCCCTCTGCCTTCACTGGGTGCTGCACAAGGAGCCCCCCAAGGAGGAGGTGCTGGGAGGTTTGAGGAGGGGCTTGCTGGGGCTGTGGGGTTCCTGATCTCCACGTCCCTGTGTCCCATCTCCCTGTGGCCAGGACGTGAACCGGGAGCTGATGAGCCAGCAGGAAGCGTCTGCGGAGAAGCAGCAGCAGCCGCCCCCTGAGATGTTCGACTTCAAGATCAAATTTGCAGAGACGAAAGCCCACGCCAAGGTAGGGCCAGCAGGAGCCCTGGATGGGCTTATCCATGCCCTGGGACAGGCTCCAGGGTATTCCCAGAGTTGTGGCTGTGCCTGGATCCCTGGAAGTGTCCAAAGCCAAGTTGGACAGGGCTTGGAGTAACCTGGGCTAGTGGGAGGTGTCCCTGCCCATGGCAAGGGGTGGAATGAGATGGGCTTTAAGGTCCTTCCAACCCAAACCATTCCAGGATTTTGGAGCCCTTCTGCTCTGGGAGAGCTGGGAATGTTCCCCTGGAGAAGGGAAGGCTCCAGGGAGACCTCAGAGCCCATTCCAGAGCCTAGAGGGGCTCCAGGAGAGCTGGAGAGGGACTGGGGACGAGGCCTGCAGGGACAGGAGCCAGGGAATGGCTCCCACTGGGAAAGGGGAGATTGGGCTGGGATATTGGGGAAAAATTCTTCCCTGTGAGGGTGGTGAGGCCCTGGAAGGGATTTCCCAGAGAAACTCTGGCTACCCCACCCCTGAAGTGCCCAAGGCCAGGCTGGAGCACCCTGGGCTAGTGGAAGGTGTCCCTGCCCACGGCAGGGGGTGACACTGGGTGGGCTGGGAGATCCCAGACAGGCCTTGAGGCATTCTCCGAGGAACAGGATTCCATGGCTGGTCCCCCTGAGCTGGGCTGTGCTGGGGAGGCTCCGGAGCAGCCGGGTGACTCGGTGTCCCTCAGGCCATCGAGATGGAGCTGCGGCAGATGGAAGTGCAGCAGGCCAATCGCCACGTGTCCCTCCTCACCTCCTTCATGCCCGACAGCTTCCTGCGGCACGGCGGCGACCACGACTGCGTCCTGGTGCTCCTGCTCATCCCACGCCTCATCTGCAAGGTGGGACAGGCTGGGGAGAACCCCCAGGCTGGGAAACAGCACCTCTGTCCCCAGGGGGATTGGGGATTTTGAGTGTTCACTGTTGGAGAACTTCCCAAAGTTCTTGAGTGACTGGAGTTGCCATCCCTGCAGGGGTTCAGGTGGGATGGTGGGAAAATTTCTTCTGCAAGCTGCTCAGGACAGGGGTGGAGTCCCCATCCCTGGGGGGATTTAACAGCTCTGTGGATGTGGCACTTGGGGACGTGGTCAGTGGTGCTGCTGGGGGAGCCATTGGACTCGATGGAGACTTTTCCATCCTTAAGCAATTCCATGATTCCACAATTATAAAATTGTCGCTATTGGACACGAAATGAGTACACAGAAGCTTGGTAAGTTCAAAAGAGAAAAAGACACAGTTTTATTCGAACATCTGGTATTTATAGAATTCCAAAGGTGACCGTGGATTGGAGGATGGAATTACTGCTTCTCCAACCACACTGGTCCAAAGATCAATCATGTTTCTCTACCTACAGAGAAATATGTAAACTATTCTATTTCTACATGAAATTGTGTGGGAACTCTGACTCTCCAATGTGTAAACATTATCAGAAGGCTAAAGAAATTTTATGAGAACTTTAAAACTTTCAAAAGAACTATAAAAGAAAACTTAACACTTTTAAAAATCAGGGCAACATAAAATGGTCTGGGAGAAGGGAAGGGGAAGAAGCAGCCAGGGGTGGTGACTTAGCAGTGAGAGGCTCAGTGGTGGTCACTTTGCAAGGACAGGTCACTTTTTGGGGGTGCAGGGGCTGTTATCCATGGCTCAGCAGGACACAGCAGGGTGATTTATTAAAGAAATATAGATATTGATCTAGTACCAGTATGCAACTGTGATGGACAAAAACTAACAGTTTAAAGTTAGAAAGTGTATGTTCATTGCGACGCCAGGCAGCGTGCGGGACAGCTCCCAAATACACACTGCACCTTTCAAATGATTACAGAGTCCTTTTATCCACACCAGAATTGAATACCCAAAATACAAATACATATTCATCATTTTGGTCCATCCCATTCCTCACTTCGTATTCTAATCATTCCAAAAGCTATTACGCATGCAGAGTTTGTTCCTTGAAATGGGTCGGTGGTTCCTTTCATGGGGAGGGGTCCCAAAATGAGGAAGTAAATGAAGTCTTCCTCATCTTGACCTTTCTACCTTTTCAATGCAAATATGACAAATGAACTCTTGGTAGAACTCCCATTCCTTGTCTTCAATTGGTTTCAGAACAGAGGAGGCCCACAATTGTCTCATGTTCCTAAAAGCTGTTTGTCAGTTTCTATATTCTTCATTACAAACCCAGCTAACTAAACATTGTGTTAACAAGCAATCAATTATCAGTTAACTACTAACTCTTAACTTCATCAAGGCCTACTCATTTATTTTAATTAACTCCAGTAAGGCTTATCTCTAACTAAAATCTTACCTCCTCTAAAAATCTCTAAATCCCTTAATGTCTCAAGGGAAGCATGGGATGCCCTGAAGGATTTCCCTGTCTCCCCCAGGCCGAGCTGATCAGCAAGCAGGCGCAGGAGCGGTTCGAGCTGAGCGAGAGCTGCGCGGAGCGGGCGGGGCTGCGCGGAGCCCCCGGCGAGCAGCTCAGCTTCGCCGCCGGCCTCGTCTATTCCCTGAGCCTGCTCCAGGCCACGCTCCACAAATACGAGCAGTGAGTACCCGCCCCGCCCCTTCCCTGCCTCTGCGGCCAGACTTCCAGGGATTTGGGGAGCCGGGCTGGGAAAGGGTGGTGGGGTGGCTTTTATTGCCTTGCCCTGGGGTCATTTCTCTGTGTGACCTTCCTTGTGTGTCTTTCCCAAGGGAAAGACATGGGAAGGGATTTTGGGAGCTGGGTTAAGGGTAAAAAAAAAAAAAAAAAAAAAAAAAAAAAAAAAAAAAAAGATCCCTTTCTCCATGACCTCTCTGTGTCCCTCAGGAGATCACATGGGATTTTGGGAGCTGGGCTAAAAGAAAGCTCTGGGATCCCTTTCTCCGTGACCTCTCAGTGTCCCTCTCAAAGGGTGGCATGGGAAGGAATTTTGGGAGCCAGGCTAGGAAAAATCAGCAGAATTCCCTTATTCCCTTGTGAGGATCCCCTTCTCCATGACCTCTGTGTGTCCCTTGCAAAAGGTGATATAGAAGGGATTTTGGGAGCCAGGCTAGAAAAATCAGCAGAATTCCCTTATTCCCTTGTGAGGATCCCCTTCTCCATGACCTCACAAAGGGTGACATGGGAAGGGATTTTGGGAGCCAGGCTAGAAAAAAGCAGTGGGATCCCTTTATTCCTTTATGAGGATCCCCTTCTCCATGACCTCACAAAGGGTGATATGGGAAGGGATTTTGGGAGCCAGGCTAGAAAAAAGCAGTGGGATCCCTTTATTCCCTTATGAGGATCTCCTTCTCTGTGACCTCTCTGTGTCCTTCCCATGAGATGACACATAAAGGAATTTTGGGAGCCAGGCTACAAAGAAGCAGCAGGATCCCCTTATTCCCCTGTGAGGGGTCACATCTCCATGAACCTCCTGGTGTCCCCCTGGGGAGGACCCCCAGCACCAGCCAGGTCACGGCTGTGTCCCTGTCCCCAGGCCAGCAGTGCCTCAGGGCTCTGATTTCCCATGTCCTGCCCGGAGATGCCCCCAACCCCTTGTCCCTGTCCCCTCAGGGCCCTGAACCGCTGCAGTGTGGAGGTGTACAAGAAGGTGGGGACCCTGTACCCCGAGATGAGCGTCCACGAGCGCTCCCTGGACTTCCTGATCGAGCTGCTCCACAAGGACCAGCTCGACGAGACCGTCAACGTGGAGCCGCTCACCAAAGCCATCAAGTACTACCAGGTGGGGCAGGGGGTGGTGACACTGGTGTCACCTGGTGGACATGGATTGGCGGGGATTTAGCTCCTTTTGGCAGCCCTTTCCTTTGGGTGTTGTCACTCAGCTGACTGTGGCTGTGTCCCCTGCTCTGTGTCCCCGGGGGATGTGGTTCTGCCACCCCACATTCCTTCCTTCCACGCTGTGGAATTAAACACCACCAGCTCTTTTGGGGCACTGTTGTTGCTTCCATTTTAAAAATGGCCCAAACCCTTAAAATTTGGGGGTTTTTTTGAGTGTTCCCACATTGGATTTTTTTTCCATGTGGATGCTGATCCTCGCATTCCCACAGCACCTGTACAGCATCCACCTGGCCGACCAGGCTGAGGACTGCACCCTGCAGCTGGCCGACCACATCAAGGTGAGTGGGGACAACATTTCCCTGATCCCTCTTTTCCACCTTTGTGTCCCTCAGGATCCCTGTGGGAGGGGAGATGTCCCTGCTGCCACTCCCCAGTACAGCCACTCTTCCCCAGTGGTGGCACTGGGGTCAGGGAATGGGGACATGGGGACGAGAAGAGCAGGAATGGGAATGTGGAGACCCTCATGTCTCAGCGTGGGGGTTGTATCCCAGATTTCCCAAGGGAAGAACCAGCATCCTGCACCCCCTGGATAAAACCAAAACAGACCAAAAATAGCCTGACTGCCTCAGCCCGTTTCCCTGCTCCTGAAAATCCTGGGGTGGTGGCAGGGTCCATCCTGGAATTCCTGGGACTGAAGTCCCAGTGTGCCCTGGGACCCCTCCTGTCCCTGTCCCTGTCCCTTTCCCTGTCCCTGTCCCTGTCCCTGTCCCTGTCCCTGTGCTGAGGGTCCCTGTGCCTGTGCCCACAGTTCACCCAGAGTGCCTTGGACTGCATGGGGGTGGAGGTGTGCCGGCTGCGGGCCTTCCTCCAGGTAGGATCTTCCTCCAGGTAGCACCTGCCAGGATGGCTGGGCATGTGCCACCTTCTTGCTGTCCCCATGTCCCTCTGTCTGAGATCACTTCTTGTCCCTCTCTCTGAAGTCCTTCTCTGTCTCTCATGTCCCTCTGAGGTCCCTCTCTGTCCCTGTGTCTGTCAGAGCTCTCTCTGCCTAAGGTCCCTCTGTGTCCCCTTGTCCCTCTGTGTCCCTCTGAGGTCCCTCCATGTCCCTCTCTCTCCCTGTGACCTTCTGAGGTCCCTCTGTCTACAATCCTTTTGTGTCCCCATGTCCCTCTCAGGTTCTCTCTCTCTAAGGTCCCTCTGTGTCCCCATGTCCCTCTGTTCCCATGTCCCTCTAAGGTCCCTCTGTGTCCCCATGTCCCTCTGTTCCCATGTCCCTCTAAGGTCCCTCTCTCTCTCTGTGTCCCTCTAAGGTCCCTCTCTCTAGGGTCTCTCTGTGTCCCCGTGTCCCTCTAAGGTCCCTCTCTCTCTGTGTCACTCTGAGGTCCCTCTCTCTAAGGTCCCTTTGTGTCCCCGTGTCCCTCTGTTCCCGTGTCCCTGTGAGATCTAAGTCTCTCTGTCCCCGTGCCCCTGTGTGTGTCCCCGTGTCCCTCTGAGGTCCCCATGTCCCAGCGTCCCTCTGAGGTCCCTCTGTGTCCCCAGGCCGGGCAGGAGGCGGCCGACCTGGCCATCCTGCTCAAGGACCTGGAGACGTCCTGCAGCGACATCCGCCAGTTCTGCAAGAAGATCCGGCGCCGCATGCCGGGCACGGACGCGCCGGGAATTCCGGCGGCCCTGGGCTTCGGAGCGCAGGTGAGGGAACAGGGACAAACTGGGAGCTGTGGGATGCACTGGGCCAGCAGCAAACGCCCTGGGGAAGCTGGGCAGCAGCTCAGGGCAGAGGGAAGTGGTGCGAGCTGAGCTGGGATCATGGAATCAGGGATTGGTTTAGGTTGGAAAATCCCTTGGAGATCCCTGAATCCAACCACGTCCCCAGCACTGCCAAAGCCATCAATGACCTTGTCCCCAAGTGCCACATCCACGTGGATGTTAAATCCCCCCAAAGGTTGGGGACTTCCCCCTGTCCTGGGCAGCTGTGCCAGGGTGGGACAGCCCTTCCCAGGAGGAGTTTCCTGATATCCAACCTGGCACAGCCTGAGGCCATTCCCTCTCATCCTGTCCCTGTTCCCTGGGATAAGATCCCAAATCCATCCCCCCCCCGGCTGTCCCCTCCTGTCAGGAGTTGTGCAGAGCCACAAGGTCCCCCGATCCCCCTTTTCTCCAGGCTGAGCCCCTTTCCAGCTCCCTCAGCTGCTCCTGGTGCTCCTTCCCTGGACACGATGGATGTGACATCTGGATTTTGCGTTCCCATCTGGGATGGAGACCTGGATCCACACCCAGGACCCATTTCCCTCCATCTTCCCGTTATTTGCCCCAGTCCCAGCGATGATTCCAGCAGCCCACGTGTCCGTGCCATCCCCACTCATCCCGCTCTGCCCTGCCAGGTGTCGGACACGCTGCTGGAGTGCCGGAAGCACCTGACGTGGGTGGTGGCCGTGCTGCAGGAGGTGGCGGCGGCCGGGGCGCAGCTGATCGCGCCGCTGGCCGAGAACGAGGGGCTGCCGGCCCCGCGCCTCGAGGAGCTGGCCTTCAAAGTCAGCGAGCAGGTGGGCATCCCTCACCATTCCCAGGTGGAAAATCCTTCCCACCATTCCCAGGTGGGACATCCTTCCCACTATTCCCAGGTGGGGCATCCTTCACCATTCCCAGGCGGAACACCCATCCCACCAGTCCCAGGTGGGACACCCATCCCACCAGTCCCAGGTGGGACATCCTTCCCACTATTCCCAGGAAGAATATCCTTCCCACCATTCCCAGGTGGGGCATCCTTCACCATTCCCAGGCGGAACACCCATCCCACCAGTCCCAGGTGGGACATCCTTCTCACCATTCCCAGGTGGAACATCCTTCACCATTCCCAGGTGGAAAATCCTTCCCACCAGTCCCAGGTGGAACACCCATCCCACCAGTCCCAGGTGGAACATCCTTCACTATTCCCAGGTGGAAAATCCTTCCCACCATTCCCAGGTGGAACATCCTTCACCATTCCCAGGTGGAAAATCCTTCCCACCAGTCCCAGGTGGAACACCCATCCCACCAGTCCCAGGTGGAACATCCTTCACTATTCCCAGGTGGAAAATCCTTCCCACCATTCCCAGGTGGGACATCCTTCCCACTATTCCCAGGTGGGACATCCTTCTCACCATTCCCAGGTGGAAAATCCTTCCCACCATTCCCAGGAAGAATATCCTTCCCACCATTCCCAGGTGGGACACCCTTCACCATTCCCAGGTGGAACACCCTTTCCACCATTCCCAGGTGGGACACCCTTCCCACCATTCCCAGGTGGGACACCCTTCACCATTCCCAGGTGGAAAATCCTTCACCATTCCCAGGTGGAACGTGGCCAGGGAATGCCACACGTGCTCGGTGCCTTGCCCTGTGCTGTCCCTCTGGTCTCTCGCAGGGGATGTGCTGGGGTGTTCCAGGTGTGGTGAGGTATCCCAGCCGTATTCCCACATTCCACAGGGTGGAATGATCGTGGGGAATTCTTGTAGAGAGAGGAAAGGTTTCCCCTGAGCCTCCTTTTCTCCAGGCTGAGCCCCCTCAGCTCTCCAGAGCCTTTTCCATCTCTTTCCCTGCACTCAATGGATGCAGTGTCTCTGGATTTTGTGCTGATTTTGGTGCAATTATGGAGAAGGGACAAGGGGTAAATTTTTTGTAAATCATCCACTTCTGTTTGGTGTTACTTGGATTTTTGTGTGTCCAGTTTTTTGCATTTTGTTGGTTGGATTTGTTGATGGAAGTGAAGGTTTTGCGTTGGATGTGGATTTTAAGGATGATTCTTAAACACCAAAGGGACATCCTTAAACATCAGAGGAACACTTTAAACATCAGTGGGACATTTTAAACATCAGAGGGACATCCTTAAACATCAGTGGGGCATTTTAAACATCAGAGGGACATCCTTAAACATCAGTGGGGCATTTTAAACATCAGAGGGACATCCTTAAACATCAGTGGGGCATTTTAAACATCAGAGGAACATCTTAAACATCAGAGGAACATCCTTAAACATCAGAGAGACACCCTTAAATATCAGAGGGACATCCTTAACCATCAGAGGGAAACACCAGCTGTGGGATGTGGCTCAGGGGCTGTGAGCCCAGCCCAGGGCCACCACCCAGGTCCTCGCTTTCCTTCCCAGATTTACGGCTCCCAGGGCATCAATCCCTACGAGTGCCTGCGCCAGTCCTGCAGCATCCTCATGGCCACCATGAACAAGATGGCCACGGCCATGCAGGAGGGCGAGTACGACGCCGACCGCCCGCAGAACAAGGTGGGCTGGGCTCTGTTCTGTCACCACCCACGGTCACCAGGAGGCTCTGGGTGACCAGCACAGGGAGTTGGGCAGCTGTGGTGTCTGGGATTCTTCCTAAAATCCCGATTGTCCCACCGGTCCAGCCCACGCCGCCGGCGGAGCTCCGGGCGGCCGCGCTCCGGGCCGAGATCACGGATGCAGAGGGGCTGGGGCTGAAGCTGGAGGACAGGGAGACGGTCATCAAGGAGCTGAAGAAGTCCCTCAAGATCAAGGTGAGGTGTTCCTCACTGATCCCTGCCTTCCTGGCTCCTCCTCACCCATCCCTGCCTGTCCCTCACCCATCCCTGCCTTCCTGGCTGCTGTGGGATTCACCTCCACACTCCTGGTGACTTCCTGCCTATGGAGATGCTGATCCCAAGCCCCATCCAGATCTCCTGGGGATGTTTTTCCCATGGGCAGGGAGGTGCTGCCATCCAGATCTTGCCCCCATCATATTCTGGGGTGCACAGGGTGGGAGCTGGGAGTTGTTCCAGGTTCCAGCTGTGGGTGCTGGTGATTTTGGGGGGCTCTGGGGAGCTGTTCTGGGTTCCAGCCATGGGTGCTGGTGATCTGGGGGGTCTGGGGAGCTGTTCTGGGTTCCAGCTGTGGGTGCTGGTGATTTGGGGGGCACTGGGGAGCTGTTCTGGGTTCCAGCTGTGGGTGCTGGTGATTTTGGGGGGCTCTGGGGAGCTGTTCTAGGTTCCAGCTGTGGGTGCTGGTGATTTTGGGGGGCTCTGGGGAGCTGATCTGGGTTCCAGCTGTGGGTGCTGGTGATTTGGGGGCTCTGGGGAGCTGATCTGGGTTCCAGCTGTGGGTGCTGGTGATCTGGGGGCTCCCCCAGCTCTCTGATTCCCTCGCTGCTGCTCCAGGGCGAGGAGCTCAGCGAGGCCAACGTGCGGCTCAGCCTGCTGGAGAAGAAGCTGGACAGCGCTTCCAAGGACGCGGATGACCGCGTGGAAAAGATCCAGACCAAGCTGGATGAGACCCAGACGCTGCTCAAAAAGAAGGAGAAGTGAGTTTGGAATAGGGGTGTGGAGCTTGTCCAGAGGAAGCCACAGAGCTGCTCCAAGAGCTGGATTCCCTCTACTTGGAGCTAGGCTGGGAGAGCTGGGAATGTCCACTTGGAGAGGGAAGGCTCCAGGGCCTTAAAGGGGCTCCAGGAGAGCTGGAGAGGGACTGGGGACAAGGGATGGAGGGACAGGATAAGGGGTCCTGGACAAGCAGCATCCCTGGCCTCACACATCCCTCTGTGTGCTCTTCCCAGGGAGTTTGAGGAGACCATGGACGCTCTCCAGGCTGACATTGACCAGCTGGAGTCGGAGAAGGTGGAGCTGAAGCAGCGCCTGAACAACCAGTCCAAGAGGACGATCGAGGGGCTGCGGGGGGCCCCGCCCTCGGGCGTGGCCTCCATCGTGTCCGGCATCGCCGGAGGTGAGAGGCACGGCTGGGGTGTCCTCCTGGCACAGGAGCTCCAGGGGTGATGTGTGACCAGGAATTTGGGAATGGTGCTCCTCCCACAGCAGCTCCTGGCTCTCGTGGAGCCACAACCTCTCCCACATTCCCAGTCCTGGATGCCAGGAATGTTGCTGGTGCATTCTCATTCCCAAAGGAGCAGGAGCAGCCTGGGAGCTCTGTGCCAAGCCCTGGCTCTGGGGGAGCATTGCAGGGGCCCTGCTTGGGTCACTCCCAGCTGCTGGGAATGGGGTCAGGCCCAGATGTGGCCGTGGGAGCCCGGAGCTGCTCCAGCCACAGCTCCTCTCCCGCCCAATCCGGGGCTTTAATCCTGATTTTTCTTGTCTCTCCTGGCCCCTCTCCCTGTGCTGCAGAGGAACAGCAGCGAGGTAGGGACACACCCTGCATGCAGCCCCAGGGCATGGGGGGAGGTGAGATCCCAGGACACCCAAACCCTGGGACACGGCTCCATTTGGGAGCCAGGGGAGGATCCGGGTCCTGCTCGGATGCTGCCGGCCCTGGTGGCTTCAGGGGGGGTTGGGAAGGGAGGGATGAGCATGGAATTGTGATGGATGTGCAGAGGGGTGACCCCCAGCTGGAGAGCCTTGGGAAGGAGCACTGGGAGCTGGTGGGACTTCTCCAGGGAGGTGCCACGTGCTGGTGACAGCGCGCCGTGCCACCGTCACGGGTGGCAGCGCTGATGGCGGTGCCCCTCCGCAGGTGTTGGTGCCGGGCAGGTGCCGGGAGGCGGCTCCGGACCCGTCCAGGTGAAGGATTCACCCCTCCTGCTGCAGCAGATCGACGCCCTGCAGCTCTCCCTGAAACACCTCAAGAACGAGAACAACCTGCTCAAGGTCAGGGGGGGAATGGGATGGGATTGGGATCCCTGTGGGATGGGATCCCCGTGGGATGGAATCCATGTGGGATGGGATCCCGGTGGGATGGGATCCCTGTGGGATGGGATCCCTTTGGGATGGGATTCCCGTGGGGTGTGATCCCTGTAGGATGGGATTCCTGTGAAACGTGATCCCTGTCGGATGGGATCCCCATGGGATGGGATGTGGTTGGGATGTGATCCCTGCAGGATGGGATCCCTGCAGGATGGGATCCCCGTGGGATATGGGATGAGCTGGAGAACGGGCTCTCATCTGGAGTGCTCCAGGGGAAGGGGCTGAGAGCAGGGTCAGCACTGGGAGCTGGGAATGCTGGTGCCACTGGGGGTGCTGCTGATGCCCCTGCCAGCCCTGGTCCCCTCTGTGCAGATGCCACTGGCACAACCTGATTGATTGATTGATTGATGAACACCCCATGGGGCACAGCAGCAGATAATCCAATAACCAACTATTCTAATGGATATTAATTCATGGAGGGGATGGAGCAGGTCATTAACAGCTCCCAAATCCAACCAGCCCCACGTGCAAGCCCCACGGGTGTCCCTGCTCCCACCCCTGCTGTCCTTAGCAGCGTTTCACCCCCTGCCTTTCTGCTCTCACCCATTTCCCACCCGGCCTCTCCCGGCGTTTTCCCCGTTCCCTGCATCCCTCACTGGGCTTTCCCGTGGATCCCAGGGCGCCCAGATGAAGATGGAGCTGGCCAGCCTGGCCCCGCTGCAGGTGCCGCGGGTGGCCGTGGCCCGGGACCGGCCGGCCGAGGGGCTGCCCACGCAGAGCCTCTACCGCAAGACCATGCAGCTGCTGGAGACCCTCTACCAGCTCAGCGCCAACGCCAAGGTGGTGGACATGAGGCAGAGCAAATCCAGTAGGTCCTACAGAAATCTTCCTTGGGATTTTGTGTCGTCCCTCTCTGCCCACGGAGGGACTGGCAGCGATGTGCCGCCCGGAGCACACGGCTGCGGGGTGGGATCTGCTCTGCTGGCAGGTTTGGGGTGTTTGGGTTGAGGGGGACAGCTCTGTGCCCCCCTCAGGGCCATCGGTGTGTTTGGGGATGTGGCTTGGTGTCCTGGGGCTCAGCTGCTCCAGGGCAGCTCAGCCTCTCCCTGCTGGGGAGCTCCCCAAACCCCTGAAACCCCCCTGGTACTAATTCAAGGGGGTCAAACCCCCCCAAAAACCACCTGGTGCCAGCCTGAGGAGATCAAATCCCCCAAAACCCACCCTGTACCAACCTGAGGAGATCAAACCCCCCAAAACCCACCCGGTACCAACCTGAGGAGATCAAACCCCCCAAAACCCACCTGGTATCAACCTGAGGGGATCAAATCCCCCCAAAACCCACCCGGTACCAACCTGAGGGAGTCAAATCCTCCAAAACCCACCCAGTGCCAGCCTGAGATCAAATCCCCCAAAATCCACCTGGTGCCAGCCTGAGGCGATCAAACCCCCCAAACCCACCCCGTGCCAGCCTGAGGGGATCAAACCCCCCAAAACCCACCCAGTGCCAGCCTGAGGAGATCAAATCTCCCAAAACCTACCTGTTACCAGCCTGAGGAGATAAATCCCCCCAAACCCACCCAATACCAACCTGAGGAGATCAAACCCCCCCAAAACACACCTGGTACCAGCCTGAGGAGATCAAACGCCCCCAAAACACACCTGGTGCCAGCCTGAGGAGATCAAACGCCCCCAAAACACACCTGGTGCCAGCCTGAGGAGATCAAACCCCCCAAAACCCACCCGGTGCCAGCCTGAGGGGGTCACAGCTGCTCAGCTGTGTCCGTGCCCCCCACGCCCATCCCTCCCTTCCCGTTGTCCGCAGCGAGGAGCTCGTCGGCGCGGCTGCTGGAGCAGACGGCCCGGCTCTGCGCCCTCAAGAACTCCATCGACGCCCTGAAGGTGAGGAAGGGTCTTCTCCAACATGGGGGACCTGGTGGCACCCCCAGCCCAGCCCTCCAGCCCCCAGGCTGGGGCTGGTGGCACCTGGTGGCAGCGAGGGGACAAGGTGCTGCCCATTCCCATTCCCGTTCTCCTCCCAAAACAGTCGGGTTTGACCCCTCTGATTCCTGCCCAGGGTGGGCAAGGGCTCCATGGGGTGGGTGAGGGGCTCTGAAGGGGTGACAGGGGTCCCCACGGGGTGGGTTTTGGGGTGACCTTGCTGTGCCCCCCAGGACGACACGCTGCGGGAGATGGTTCAGCAGCAGCCGGGCGCCGGCGTCTCCACCACCTTCGGCACCTTCCCGTCCTCTTCCTTCCTGAAGGTGAGAGCCCCATCCCGAGGGACCCCCCAGCTCCGAGGGCCCCAGTCCTGAGGGACCCCAATCCCAAAGGAGTCTCTCAGTCTTGAGGGAACCCTGATTCCAAAAAAAGCCCATTCCTGAGGGCCCCCAATTCCAAGGGACCCCAGTCCCAAGGAACCCCCTATCCTGAGGGACCCCAATCTCCAGGGATCCCCTGTACCTGAGGGACCCCAGTCTCAAGAAACTCCCCTTCCTGAGGGGCCCCAGTCCATCCCAAGGGACCCCTGTTCCTGACCCCCAATTTCGCGGGACCCCCTGTTCTGACAAACTCCAATCCCGAGGGATCCCAAGGGATGGGGCCAGTGAGGACCCCCTGCTCCACCCCAGCCCCCCGTGACCCACAGCAGCCACCAGGCCCCTTGGGGACACTCTGAGCGTGGCGCTGTCCCCGCAGGCCAAGCAGGAGCAGGCGCAGGGCCCGGCGCTGTGCGGGCGGGTGACGATCCCGTGCGCGCCGGGGCACGGCCAGGCCCACCGGGTGCTGCTCACCCCCGACCTGCTCCAGCACCTCCGCCAGCACTTCGTCGCCTGAGCCGCCCCCGAGGGACCCCCACCCCGCTGTCCCCTCCCTCGGGACTCTCCGTTTCCTCCCCACGCCGGCCCCGCTCGCGGGTGGGAGCCGGAGCCGCTTCCCCCGGGGGGGATCCGGGCCCCCCGCGCTGCTCTCGGACACTACAGACCCCCCCCGGGACCCCCGCGGGGCCGGGGCTGCGGCCCCCCCGCGCTCCTGGCATCCAATAAAACTTCCCTGGACGCGCTTCCTGCGCCTGGATCCGGGCACCGGGCGGGGACACTGCGGGGGACACGGGAGGGGACACCGGAGGGGACACGGGGGAGCATGAAGGGGACTGGGAGGGCACTGGTGGGGGGCACGGAAGGGATCCAAGAGGGGCACTGGGAGTCCCGGGAGGGGACTGAGGACTCGGGGGGGGGGGTCACAGAGAGCGCCGGGATGGAACCACGGGGACATTTGGGGACCCTGGGATGGCACCGGGAGACATTTGGGTGTCCCGGATGGGACCAGGGGGACACTTGGAGGGCACTGAGGGTGCCAGGAGGGCACCGGGAGAGCTGTGGGTGCCCCGGGAGGGGGCCCGGGCCCATCGGGGGTCCCGGGGTGGCACCGCGGGGACATTGGGGGGGGGCGGGTCCCGCCACGTGCGGCCGCGCGCGCGCCAAACAGCGCGGGAAAGGGCGGGGCCGGGGCGCGCGCGCGCGGCTCCCATTGGCCGGCGCGCAGGAAAAGGCGGGAGGGAACGCCCCCTCCTGTCTCTGATTGGCAGGCGCCGCCGAGGGGGCGGGGCCAGACACTCCTCTGCTTGATTGGCCGCGGGGCGGGCCCATCGAAGGCGACCCGCGGTGATTGGCGGAGGGCGCGGCGCAGTGGGCGCTGATTGGTGGAGGAGGAAGGAGGCGGGGTTCCGGCGGGGACAGAGCGTCAGTTCCGGGCGGCGGCGGCGGCGGCAGGACGATGGTGAGTGAGGGACGGGCCCGCGCCGCATCCGACGGCATCGGGAGCGGGGAGGGACTCAGGACCTCCCACCGACCGCATCGGGCCGGGCCGGGACCGGAGGGAGGCCGGGGGAGCCGCATCGAGCCGGGCCGGGCGCTCCGGTGGGGCGGCGGGCGCGGGGATGGGCGGGAGCGCGGCCCCGGTGCCGCCCCCGGTGAGCGGAGCCTCCGGTGCCGCAGGTGCTGCTGCACGTGCTGTTCGAACATGCGGCCGGGTACGCGCTGTTCGCCGTGCGAGAGGTGGAGGAGATCGGCCTGCTGCTGCCGCAGGTACGGCCCCGCGGCGGGGAGGAGCGGGAGCGGCGTGGGGAAGGACGAGAACGGGGATCGGGGACAGGAGGGGACACGCCGGGACTGGGGACGGGCGGAGGTGAGGGAACCGGCGGGGGAGGCCTGGGGGCGGCGGGGGGTGGGGGTCGCAGTGCCGGGGCCGTTCCCCGTGCCCGGGTGTGACCGGAGCCCCCGCCCCGCTTGCCCCGCAGGTGGAGGAGAGCGTCCTCACGCTGGGCAAGTTCCACAACGTGGTGAAGCTCGTGGCGTTCTCGCCGTTCCGCTCGGCGCAGAGCGCGCTGGAGAACATGAACGCCGTGTCCGAGGGTGAGCGCGGGGTCGGGGGAACCGGGACCGCCCCTCCCGCGGGGACCCCCGGGCCGCCCTGAGCCCTCCGTGTCCCGCAGGAGTGCTGCACGAGGACCTGCGGCTGCTGCTGGACACGGCGCTGCCCCCCAAGAGGAAGAAGGTGGTGTTGGGGGTGGGCGATGCCAAGATGGGCGCAGCCGTGCTGGAGGAGTTGGGGGTGCAGTGCCAGACCGGGGGCGTCGTGGCCGAGCTCATGCGCGGTGAGTGGGGACAGAGGGGACAGGGGACATCTGGGTTTAGTCGGGATTCAGCTGGGGGGGTGAGGAGTGGGTTGGAGCCGGCGCCGCGGCTGTGAGGTGTCCCTGGGGCTGCGCGCGGTGCCAGCTCAGTGTCGCTGTGCTGGCGCCGTTGTCCCCCCGTGGTGACGCCGTGTCCCCGCAGGGATCCGGCTGCACTTCCCGGCGCTGGTCCGAGGCCTCACGGCGCAGTCGGCGGCCAAGGCCCAGCTGGGGCTCGGCCACAGCTACTCCCGGGCCAAGGTGAAGTTCAACGTGCACCGGGTGGACAACATGATCATCCAGTCCATCAGCCTGCTGGACCAGCTGGACAAGGACATCAACACCTTCTCCATGCGTGTCCGGTCGGTGGGGACAGATTGTGGGGGGTTTGAAGGGTTTGGGGGTCCCTCCTCCCTCCCCATGCTTACCACAGGCAGCTGCCACTGCTCCGGCCGCCTGTACAGACCGGGGAGGGACAGCAGCTCCCCAGGGGCCACTGGCCGGGCCACAGGGCCACGGCGTGGACTGAGGGGGACATTTGGGGACAGGGTGGGGTGGCCTGGGGACACACAGAGCTGGGGCGGGGTCCGGGCAGCCCCAGTGACCGTGTGCTGTCCCTGCAGGGAGTGGTACGGGTACCACTTCCCCGAGCTGATCAAGATCGTCCCCGAGAACTCCATGTACTGCCGGGTGGCCAAATTCATCGGGAACCGCCGGGAGCTGAGCGAGGAGAGCCTGGAAGGGCTGGAGGAGATCGTCATGGACAGCGCCAAGGCCCAGGCCATCCTGGAGGCCTCCCGCTCCTCCATGGGTGAGGAGGGCTCTGAGGGGCTCGAGGGGGGCCTGGCCACGTGGTCAGTGCTGCCACTCACCCCGTGCCACCCCCAGGGATGGACATCTCCCCCCTGGACCTCATCAACATCGAGAGCTTCTCCCGCCGCGTCATCTCGCTGTCCGACTACCGCAAGGGGCTGCAGGAGTACCTGCGCTCCAAGATGAGCCAGGTGGCCCCCAGCCTGTCGGCCCTCATCGGGGAGGTGGTGAGTGTCCCCAGAGCGTCCCCTGTCACCTGCCCAGCCGCGGAGATGATGTCAGAGTGAATCTGTCAATCCACTGAGTCGTGCTGCTGACGCTTCCACTGCTGATCCCCGGCCTGCGGGGACTCTCTGTGCCCTTGGGGGCTTCAGGGCCACCTGTAACCCCCACCCCGTGCTGTCCCCCAGGTGGGCGCCCGCCTCATCTCGCACGCTGGCAGCCTGACCAACCTGGCCAAGTACCCGGCGTCGACGGTGCAGATCCTGGGTGCCGAGAAGGCCCTGTTCAGGTACCGCCGGCGCGGTCGCGGTGATGGCGGCCGCGGGCCGCGGCTGTGACTCGCCGGGGCTGAGCAGCCGGGCCCAGTCTGAGCGACCTCCGGAGCACGGTGGGGCGGGGAGGGGGCCGTCCGTGGGTGGGGGCGGCATTCGGGGGTCCTGACCCCACCCTGGGCACTCGCAGGGCGCTGAAGACGCGGGGGAACACCCCCAAGTACGGCCTCATCTTCCACTCCACCTTCATCGGGCGCGCGGCCGCCAAGAACAAGGGGCGGATCTCGCGCTACCTGGCCAACAAGTGCACCATCGCCTCGCGCATCGACTGCTTCTCAGGTGGGCTTGGGGGGGTCTCGGGGGGGTTTCGGGGGCACAGACACGGTGGGCGCTGTCGCTCGGTGCCCAGCTGGGCACGGGGAGGGCGCTCGGGGGATTCGGGGCCGCTCTGCCGTGATGGGAACATTTTTCGTCAACAGCATCTCACCGCGGTGAATGGTGACTCCTGTGGGCTGAGCAGAGCGCGGGGGCACTCGGGGGGGTTTGGGGGTGCAGGGTGAGTGCTGAGCCCCCCCCGGTCCCCTCCCCGCAGAGGTCCCCACCAGTGTCTTCGGGGACAAGCTGCGGGAGCAGGTGGAGGAGCGCTTGGCCTTCTACGAGACCGGAGAGCCGCCCCGCAAGAACCTGGAGGTGATGAAGGAGGCCGTGGTGGAGGTGAGGAGGAAGAGGAGGAGGGGATGTTGAAGGATGAAGAAGCAGGGTGAGGGTGACAAATGCAGGCAGTGGGAGAGATGGAGGAGGAGGTGAGGTCTTGGGGGAGATGAAGATGGTGGTGGTGGTGGTGAGTTACTGAGATAAAAATGATGGAAGTGTTGGGGTGATGAAGATGATGGAGGCGAGGTCCTGGGCGAGATGAAGATAGCAGTAGTGAGGTACCAGGGGCTGGAGATTGTGACTGGGAGGTGCTGGGGTGATGGAAGATGGTGGTGGAGGTGATGAAGATGATGGTGAGGTGCTGGGGGGATGATGGTGACATCCTGTGGTGATGAAGATGATGGTGAGGTGCTGGGGGGATGATGGTGACATCCTGTGGTGATGAAGATGATGGTGAGGTGCTGGGGTGATGATGGTGAGATCCTGTGGTGATGAAGGTGATGGTGAGGTGCTGGGGGGATGATGGTGACATCCTGTGGTGATGAAGGTGATGGTGAGGTGCTGGGGTGATGATGGTGACATCCTGTGGTGATGAAGGTGATGGTGAGGTGCTGGGGGGATGAAGGTGAAGGTCAGGGCCCGTGTCGGAGGTGATGTCACTCTGCCATCCTGACCTGCTGTGGAGGCCAAAGACTGATTTAATGAGTCTGATCCGACCAGGGCCAGGTGTGGGGACAAACTCTGGGACCCTGCCCTGGCTCACGTGCCCCCTGTGTGTCCCCAGGCCAACGAGGTGGTGGCTGAGGTGAAGAGGAGGCAGGAGAAGAAGGAGAAGAAGAGGAAGAAGAGGGAGAAGCGGCGGCTGGAGGCCCTGGCAGCGGCCGCCGAGGAGCCGGAGGAGAACTCGGTGATGGAGACAGAGGTGAGGGGGATGGGGTGAACCCCTTTTGGGGGGTCCTGGATGCTCCTGCTGCCAGGGGGGGTGTGAGGGGTCTCTGTGCCCCAGGAGGGCAGGGAGGACGGGGCCAGAGCTGATGTGGGGCTCCCCACAGGAGAACGACGTGGGGGCCAAGAAAAAGAAGAAAAAGAAGAAGCAGCAGCAGCCAGAGGGGTCGGAAGCAGAGCCAGAGCCTGAGGAGAACGGGGTGGAGGAGGAGGAGGAGGAGGAGGAGGAGCCGTTGCCCAAGAAGAAAAGGAAAGTCGTGGTAGAGCCTGAGGAGGAAGAGGAGGAGGAAAAGAAGAAGAAAAAGAAGAAGAAGAAGAAGGCAACGGCTCAGGACTCTGAGGAGGATTAGGGAGCAGAGAGCAGTACGAGGACTGACAGACTGACGGACAGGCAGGAGCCAGGAGCGGCCACTCACCCGATGCCGTGGCGTCCCCAGCTGTGTGCTGTGGCACAGTGGCCACCTGGAACGTGTCACAGCCCCTCGTGGCCTGGCTGAGTCCCTCTGGCCACCAGCAGCCCCTGGACTGTGCCTTACACAGTGGAACTTCCAACCCCACGTCCCTTCCCTGGGGCCTGGGCTGTGTGGGGCTGTCCCCAGGCCGTGTCCCCTTCCTTGGGGACCTGGGGCTGTCCCCAGGCCGTGTCCCCTTCCTTGGGGACCTGGGGCTGTCCCCAGGCCGTGTCCCCTTCCTTGGGGACCTGGGGCTGTCCCCAGGCCGTGTCCCCCCTGGCTGTGCAGTGCAGGGGCCGGGCCCCGCTCGCGGTGCCCAAACCCCAATAAAGGGCTGAGGTCGTTGCTGGTCCCTCCTGTCCTGCTCCGTGGCAGGGGGTGGCCAGGCTGTCCCCAGGGGGGTCACCCTGTCACCAGCAGCCTGCCCGGGCCGAGGGACACCGACAGCAGCACGGTCACACCTGAGGCCACTTTATTGGAGTCGCCAGGGGCAGGGGGGGGTGAGGTCACTGCACCTCCAGGGCATCTATCACGGCCTGGGTGAAATCCATGGAGGTGGAGTAGCCCCCCATGTCCGCCGTGCGCACCTGCAAGGAGACGGGAGGTTAGGGGGACCAGGAGGGGACCTGCAAAAGCGGGGTCCCCCCGGCCCCAGGCTGGGCTGTGCCACTCTGGGGTTGGGCTCCCTGGAGCCCTCTGCACCCCTAAAGCTCTCCCTGTGCCTTGGGGATCTGTGGAAGGGCTGGTGACCCCTCTGGCCCACACCAGCTTGGGGTACCCCAAAGCCCAGTGCCTTGGGCTCTGGTTCCAGCACTGCCCCCCCAGCTCAGCAGCACCCCAAAAGCTGCCCCGGGTCCCCCCAGGGCAGGGCAGGGCCGGAGGGAAGCGTTGGACCCTTTATTAGCAAAGCAGAATACAGAGCACGACGCGATGGCACGGCCCCGAGCCCCGGCGTGGCACCAGCCTGGGCACAGGGCCCACGGGATCCACTCCCAGCTGTGGCTCAGAGCCCTGCAAGTCCCCGATTCCCACGGATTGGGGGGCACAGGGTGCAGCTCCCCAGCCTGTCCCACATCCGGAGTGTTCTGAGGTCACCCCACGCCTGGAATTGTCCCTGCGTGGGGACCCTGTGCCAGCAGCTGCCAAGGGGGTGGAGGGTGGGCGGTGTCGCCCTGTTTATTGCTGGAAGCTGGATGGGATGGATCCCACGGGAATGGGGTCACAGGGATCCCACAATCACACTGGTCCCACATCCGTAAGGATCCCATGGGAGTGGGGGTCCCACAGTTGTGGTGGTCCCGTGAGAACCCCGCAATTCCATTGGTCCAACGGTCACAACGACCCCGTAGGAATGGGGGTCCCATGGGAATGGGGATCCCACAAAATCCCATTGGTCCAACAGTCAAAATGACCCCATAAGAATGGGGGTCCCACAGTCACAAGGATCCCATGGGAATGGGGTCCCACAGTCACAAGGACCTGTTCTCACAGGGATGTCAATCCAGTAACGGGGAATCCCATGGGAATGGGGGTCCCAGAGCCATGGTGGGTGGTCCCAATGTCCCTAGGAGCTGCCTATGAGTTTGGGGCGCTGCCCCATCCCCCAGAACCACCCCAGTAAACCCCAAAATCCGCACTGGCCGCCTCCTGTGGGGGATGGGGAAAGGTAAAGGGTTCCTGGGCCGCCCTCCTCCCCGGGGGGCACTGGGGGGGTATTTGGGGAGGGGGCCGAGGCGCTGGGGGAGCTGCTGGGGGTCCTAAGCCCCATAGTTGGGGTGCAGGTTGTCAATGACGGACTTGACGAAGTCGGAAGTGGTGGAGTAACCGCCCAAGTCCCGAGTCCGGACCTGCAAATCCAACAGAGGGAGGGGAGAAACGGGGGAAAGGCCGTGGTGAACGGAGGGAACGGCTGGGACAGGGACAGGACAGCAGAGAGAGAGACAGCAGGACCCTGCACAGCCCTGCCAGGACCTGCCGGGGGGCTGTGCAACACCCCTGAGAGCCCTGCCAGGACCTGGGGCAGGAATGGGGCTGTGCAACACCCCTGAGAGCCCTGCCAGGACCTGGGGCGGGAATGGGGCTGTGGGATGTCCCTGAGAGCCCTGCCAGGACCTGGGGCAGGAATGGGGCTGTGGAACACCCCTGAGAGCCCTGCCAGGACCTGCACAGGGGCTATGGAATGTCCCTGAGAGCCCTGCCAGGACCTGCGGTGGGAATGGGGCTGTGGGATGTCCCTGAGAGCCCTGCCAGGACCTGGGGCAGGAATGGGGCTGTGGAACATCCCTGAGAGCCCTGCCAGGACCTGGGGCGGGAATGGGGCTGTGGAACATCCCTGAGAGCCCTGCCAGGACCTGCAGGGGGGCTGTAGAACATCCCTGAGAGCCCTGCCAGGACCTGGGGCGGGAATGGGGCTGTGGAGGATCCCCCAGCCCTGCCAGAAGTCCCTCCCCTGCCAGGACGTGATCACAGGGGCTGGACACAGCTGTGGGCTTGGGACTGTAGCTGGAGAGAGGAGAGGAACCAAGAATTCCAGCTGGGAAGAGGAGAGGAACCAAGAATTCCAGCTGGAAAGAGGAGAGGAACCAAGAATTCCAGCTGGGAAGAGGAGAGGAACCAAGAATTCCAGCTGGAAAGAGGAGAGGAACCAAGAATTCCAGCTGGGAAGAGGAGAGCAGCCAGAGAATGAGACCCAGGCACCACCAGCCCTACCCACTGTCCCGCACTCACTTTTCCACCTTTGATCACCTTCTTCACCGCGTCCGAGATCATGTTGGAGTGGTATTCCAGGCTGGAAAAGAGGGGGGAGCAGGGGGTCAGCCCCTCAGAAGCCCCCCCAGACCCCCCCTTTGGAGCCCAGCACGTACTTGAGGTGCCGCAGCATGTTGGAGGCCGAGAGCAGCATGGCCGTGGGGTTGGCGATGTTCCTGCCCACGGCCTGGGCGAAGGGGTGCCGGGCTCCCTGTGGGACACAGGGCACGGTGACAGGGTCATGCCACCCTGCCAGCCTTGGGAATTCTCCTCTGGAACGCCCCTGGAACGCCCCCTCCTCACCAGCTCGAACACGGCGTACTCGGCGCTGTAGCTCTCGCCGGGCACGACGCCGGCGCCGCCCACCAGCCCCGCGGCCAAGTTGTCCACGATGTTCCCGTAGAGGTTGGGCATCACCAGGACGTCGAACTGGTAGGGATTCTGCACCAGCTGGGGTGGGAATGGGAATGGGAATGGGGCAGTGAGGCCTGGAACAGCTCAGCCCCACCCTGGGACAGGGAGCAGAGCCCAGGCTGGATGAGCTCCGAGGTGTCTCCAACCCAAATCATTCCATGGCACAACTGCCTGGAGCGGCAGCGATGGGACTGGGGGAGTTTTTGGGGATATAAAGAGGAATTTTTAGGGATAGGAACACGCCCAGCCCCGGTCCCCAGCCCTGATGAGCTGAATTCCCCCCAGGAGCAGCACTGGGATGGCCCTGGAGGGCAAGGCCAGGTGGGACAGAGCTGGGAATGTTGGGAATGCTGGGAGAGCTCCTGCCCAGCACTGGGACAACCCTGGGGCCAGGGGGGCTCGGTGTGCCCAGGCTTGGAGGCTCCTCGAGGTGGGGGTGGGAAGGAACCAGGGACAGGGACAAGGGATGGGGACACAGGGGCGTGGCCAGCCCCGGGGTGTGGCCCTGGGGGCGTGGCTCACCTGCATGCAGCAGTTGTCGATGATCATGGTGTCGAATTTGATCTTGGGGTACAGCTCAGCCACCTCCTTACAGCACTGCAGGAACAGCCCATCCCCCAGCTTCCTGCACAGGGAACACCGGGACGGGTCGGGGGACAGCAGGGACATCCCAGAGGCTGCAGGGATGCAGCAGGAACTGCAGGGATGCAGCAGGAACTGCAGGGATGCAGCAGGAACTGGGATGTGTGACACCATCTGGGGCTCCTCATGCTGCTTCTCCCCCCCTCTCCCTGATGGGAAGGGGATTTGTCCCAGGTGGGAGGTGCAGGAGGAGCTGTCCAGGTGCTCCCATCAATGATTCCAGAGTTTGGGATTCTGCAGGGATGACCCCAAGCCAATGATCCCACAATCCATGGGGAGATGCTGCCCTGGGAATATCTGGACAGTGATTGATCAATGAATCTGATCAGCAGCAGCTGCAGGTCTGTGTCCTGCTCACTCCTGGCTGGGAGCAGTGTGAGGGAAAAGCCCCAGTGCCAGGGAACTCCTGATCTCCCTCACTCCAATCCCCAATGTTCAACCTGGCCTTGGGCACTGCCAGGGATCCAGGGGCAGCCACAGCAAATCTGGGAATTCCAGCCCAGCCCCTCCCCACCCTCCCAGACAGGAATTCCTTGCCAAGATCCCAGCCCAATCTCCCCTTTCCCAGTGGGAGCCATTCCCTGGCTCCTGTCCCTCTGTCCCTTGTCCCCAGTCCCTCTCCAGCTCTCCTGGAGCCCCTCCCGGCCCTGCAAGGGGCTCTGAGGATTCCTTGGAGCTTTTTCCTCTCCAGGGGAACATTCCCAGCTCTCCCAGAGCAGAGAGGCTCCAGAATCCTGGAATGGTTTGGGTGGAGAGGGACCTTGAAGTTCATTGATTCCATGGGCAGGGACACCTTCCACCATCCCAGACTGCTCCAGCATGGCCTGGGACACCGCAGGGATCCAGGGGCAGCCACAGCAAATCTGGGAATTCCATCCCAGCCAGCAATTCCTTGCCAAGATCCCATCCCAGCCCGATGTCTCTTTTTCCCCCTGGAAGCCCTTTCCCCTCTCCTGCCACTCCCAGGTGTCCTGGAGCCCTTCTGGGCACCGGCAGCTCACGCTGAGGTCACACCGCTCCTGCAGTGACCTGGGCAGGGCCGAGGGCCACTCCCTGAGGGGACAGCGGGGTGACAGTGACACTCACATGATGTTGGCCTTGTGCACAGCTGTCACCTTGGCCCGGCCCTTCTTGGTGGCGTAGTCGAAGGCGAACTTGGCGATGCGCTGGGACTTGGCCCTGGTGATGATCTTCAGGCACTCGATCACCCCCTTGACACTCTGGGGGGACAGCGGGGTCACAGCCAGGGCAGGGCCAGCCCGGCCTGTCCCTGACACCTTCCTGCCCTGGGCTCTCCTCCCTTCCCTCTCCTTATAATAATTTATATTTGTATTTGTATTTATATTTATATTTATAATCATAATCTCTTCCCTTCATTATTATTATTATTATTATTATTATTATTATTATTATTATTATTATGCCACCCTAACCTGTCCCTGACACCTGTCCTGCCCTGGGCTCTCCTCCCTTCCCTCTCCTTATAATAATTTATATTTATATTTATATTATTACTATTATTATCATAATCTCTTCCCTTCCCTCTCATTATTATTATTATTATTATTATTATTATTATTATTATTATTATTATTATTATTATTATCTCTTCCCTTCCCTCTCCTTATCATCATATTTATTATTACTATCATCATTATAATTATCTTTACCATTATTACTACCATTACCATTATTATTAGTTATTAACATTCACATTTCTTATGTGTTATATGTATTATTATATCTATTATTCTTACAATTATTTATATTTATTATTCCTATAATCATGATTTTTTTCGATTAAATATTTCTTATCATTATCATTTTGTTCCAATTACTATATATTTCTTATCATCATTTTGTTTCAATTATTGAATTGTTCTCATCATCATCATTTTGTTTCAATTATTGAATTGTTCTTATAATAATCATCATTTTGTTTCAATTATTGAATTGCTCTTATCATAATTTTGTTTCAATTACTGAATTGTTCCTATCATAATTTTGTTTCAATTACTGAATTTTTCTAATCATCACAATTATGTTTTAATTATGGAATTGTTCTCATCATCACCATTCTGTTTCAATTATTGATTTGTTCTAATCTCAACCCAGGTTTGCCTTTTCTGTCCAGTTCTCCTCCCCACCGTGTCCCATTCCTGGCCAGGGTTAGCCCAGGACAAGATCCACGTGCCACTGTCCCTTTGTCCAGGCTTTGTCCCCCTGCAGCCACCCCAGTCCTCCCTGGGGCTGGGTGGGTTCCTATCCCAAAATATTCCCCCAATTCCATTGCTCCAGGCAGGTCCCAGGGTGCTGAGCAGGGAATCAGGGAATCATGGAATGAGCTCGGAGCTCATCCCACCCCACCCAGGGACGCCTCCCACAGTCCCAGGTGGATCCAAATCCATCCAGCCTGGCCTGGGACACCATCCAGGGATGCTCTGGGAATTCCAGCCAGGAATTCCTTGCCAAGATCCCAGCCCAATCTCCCCTTTCCCAGTGGGAGCCATTCCCTGGCTCCTGTCCCTCTGTCCCTTGTCCCCAGTCCCTCTCCAGCTCTCCTGGAGCCCCTTCAGGGACTCTGAGGATTCCCTGGAATTTTCCCTTCTCCAGGGGAACATTCCCAGCTCTCCCAGAGCAGAAGAGCTCCAGAATCCTGGAATGGTTTGGTTTGGAAAAGACCTGAAATCCATCCAACCCCACCCCATCCATGGGCAGGGACACCTCCCACTGTCCCAGGTGGCTCCAACCTGGCCTTGGACATTCCCAGGGATCCAGGGGCAGCCACAGCAAATCTGGGAATTCCATTCCAGCCATGAATTCCTTGCCAATCTCCCCTTTCCCAGCAGGAATCCATTCCCTGTGTCCTGTCCCTCCATCCCTTGTCCCAGTCCCCTTCAGGGGCCCATTCCCAGCTCTCCAGGCCGGCCCCACCTCGTGCTCCAGGGAGCTGTACTCGCCCTCGGTCTGCTCGCGGATGATCACCAGGTCCAGGTTGTTGTGCCTGGTCTGGTAGCCCGGGAGGCTCTTCACGTGCACCACGTTGGCAAACAGGTCCAGCTTCCTCCTGAGGGGACACGCTGGTCACCCGGGCTGCTCCAGGGTCACCTGGGCCGCTCTGGGGTCACCCAGGGTGCTCCAGGGTCACCCGGGCTGCTCCGGGGTCACCTGGGCTGCTCCGGGGTCACCTGGGCTGCTCCGGGGTCACCTGGGCTGCTCTGGGGTCACCCAGGGTGCTCCGGGGTCACCTGGGCTGCTCCGGGGTCACCCAGGCTGCTCTGGGGTCACCCAGGCTGCTCCAAGGTCACCCAGGCTGCTCCGGGGTCACCCGGGCTGCTCTGGGGTCACCCAGGGTGCTCCAGGGTCACCTGGGCTGCTCCAGGGTCACCCAGGGTGCTCCAGGGTCACCTGGGCTGCTCTGGGGTCACCCAGGGTGCTCCAGGGTCACCTGGGCTGCTCCGGGGTCACCCAGGGTGCTCCAGGGTCACCTGGGCTGCTCCGGGGTCACCCAGGCTGCTCCGGGGTCACCCAGGCTGCTCCAGGGTCACCCAGGGTGCTCCAGGGTCACCTGGGCTGCTCTGGGGTCACCCGGGCTGCTCTGGGGTCACCCAGGGTGCTCCAGGGTCACCCAGGGTGCTCCGGGGTCACCCAGGCTGCTCCGGGGTCACCCAGGGTGCTCCAGGGTCACCCAGGGTGCTCCGGGGTCACCTGGGCTGCTCTGGGGTCACCCAGGGTGCTCCAGGGTCACCTGGGCTGCTCTGGGGTCACCTGGGCTGCTCCGGGGTCACCCAGGGTGCTCTGGGGTCACCCAGGGTGCTCCGGGGTCACCCAGGCTGCTCCAGGGTCACCCAGGGTGCTCCAGGGTCACCCGGGGTGCTCTGGGGTCACCTGGGCTGCTCTGGGGTCACCCAGGGTGCTCCAGGGTCACCTGGGCTGCTCTGGGGTCACCTGGGCTGCTCCGGGGTCACCCGGGGTGCTCTGGGGTCACCTGGGCTGCTCTGGGGTCACCCGGGCTGCTCTGGGGTCACCTGGGCTGCTCCGGGGTCACCCAGGGTGCTCCAAGGTCACCCGGGGTGCTCCGGGGTCACCCAGGGTGCTCCGGGGTCACCCAGGGTGCCCCGGGGTCACCTGGGCTGCTCCGGGGTCACCCAGGCTGCTCCAAGGTCACCCGGGGTGCTCCGGGGTCACCCAGGGTGCTCCGGGGTCACCCAGGGTGCCCCGGGGTCACCTGGGCTGCTCCGGGGTCACCCAGGCTGCTCCAAGGTCACCCGGGGTGCTCCGGGGTCACCCGGGCTGCTCCGGGGTCACCCGGGCTGCTCCAGGGTCACCCGGGCTGCTCCGGGGTCACCCGGGCTGCTCCAGGATCACCCAGGGTGCTCCAGGGTCACCTGGGCTGCTCCAGGGTCACCCAGGGTGCTCCAAGGTCACCCGGGGTGCTCCAGGGTCACCCAGGCTGCTCCAGGGTCACCCAGGCTGCTCCGGGGTCACCCGGGCTGCTCCGGGGTCACCGCGTCCCCTCTGAGCACTGGGGACACACCCCTGCAGGAGCCCAGGGTGAGCAGGGACAGCTCCCGGCCATGGATCATCCCCCAGGAGTTTGCTTCCCAATAACTTACATTGCTTATATTCCCAATAACTAATGTTGCTTCCCAATAACTCATTAATTATTAATTAATGGGTGATAAGTTCTGGGATCCACCCCACGTTCTCCAGAACTTCCAGGGAAGCCGGATCAGTCAGCAGGGACAGCTCTTGGCCATGGATGGTGCTTCAAGAGTTTTGCTTCCCAATAATTTATTAATAAATAATTAATGGTTTTTGGTGGTTTTTTTTGTTTTTTTTTTTTTTTTTTCCCAGTGACTGTCCCCTCCAAGTCCCAAGGAACACAGCTTCCCTCTGCAGGACCCCACGGTGAGCAGGGACAGCTCCCATCCATGGATCATCCCCCAGGAGTTTTGCCTCTCAATAACTCATTAATTATTAATTAACGGGCAATAAGTTCTGGAATCCACCCCACGTTCTCCAGAACTTCCAGGGAAGCAGGATCAGTCAGCAGGGACAGCTCCTGGCCATGGATCATCCCCCAGGAGTTTTGCCTCCCTATAACTCATTAATTAATAATTAACGGGGTTTTCCCAGTGATGAGTTCTGGGATCCACCCCAGCTTCTCCAGAACTTCCAGGGAAGCAGGATCAGTCAGCAGGGACAGCTCCAGACCACAGAGTTTTGCCTCCCAATAGTTCATTAATTAATAATGACATTAATAATAACATTAATCAATGTTTTCTTCCCCAAGGACTGTCCCCTCCAAGTCCCAGGGGACACAGCTGGGGCCACCCCCCTCTGCAGGACCCCTCAGGGTCCCACTGAAGGTTTTGTTTCCCAGCCCACACAAAAATCCCTCAGCCTCTTCCTCTCCCCCGTAACTCATTAATGATTAATTAATTAATTTCCCTCACCTGAGCCTCATGTCATAGGACGCCAGGTCTCCCTTGTACTCCATGGGTGTGTGGATCTTCCCTGCAGGACACGGAGTGGGGTCAGGATATGGGGGAATTGTCCCAGTATCCCATAAAAACCTCCCCTGGTGCAGCCTGAGGGGTCAGCACTGCCTCAGGGCTGGTGGCAGGACAGGGACAAGGACAGGGACAAGGCCACGTTCCCTAGGTGCTCACCAATGAGGGCCACCTTGCTCTCCTTCATGGAGTCCACCACCCGATCCAGCTTCTCCTCGGACGCCGTGTTCTGCACCTCGCTCAGGTGGTGCTCGTCGAAGATCACGGGGACATTGCCAGCCTGGCACGGGGACAGGGCCACCCTCGGTCACCTGGCACCCTCAGGGACACCACAGGGGGACACGGAGCCCTGAGCCAGCCGGGGCCGTGCTCGGGGACAGGAGGGAACTGGGGTCACCCCAGTGCCACTGGAACAGTGACACTGATGGCATCAGAGGATACTTCCCTTGGGAAAACCCTCTGAGGTGCCCCCAGCACTGCCAAGGATGTCCCCAAGTGTCACACCCACAGGGCTGGTAAATCCCTCCAGGGATGGGGATTCTCCTTGGAGAGCCATTTTTAGTAGGAATTCTCCCAATATCCCAGATTATCCCAAATCCAATTATCCCAATTCCCTCCAGGAACGGGGACCCACGCTCTGCCCGTGGGCAGCACCAGTGGGGACAGAGGGCACAGGGACACACGAGGATGCTCAGGAACACTCAGGGACACACAGGGACACTTAGGGACACTCAGGGACATGCAGGGACACACAAGGATGCTCAGGGACACTCAGGGACACTCAGAGACAGTCAGGGACACGCAGGGACACACGAGGATGCTCAGGGACACTCAGGGACACACAGGGACACTCAAGGACATTCAAGGACACTTAGGGATCCTGAGGGAAACACAGGGACATTTAGGGACACGCAGGGACACAGAAGAACTCAGAGGGACACAGAGGAACTCAGGGACATGCAGAGACACTCAGGGACACACAGGGACACTCAGGGACACTCAAGGACATTTAGGGACACTCAGGGACGCTCAGGGACACTCAGGGACATGCAGGGACTCACAGGGACATGCAGGGACGTTCAAGGACACTCAGGGACACACAGGGGCATGCAGGAACACTCAGGGATGTTTACGGACACTCAGGGATGTTTAGGGACACTCAGGGACACACAGGGACACTAAGGGATGTTTGGGGACACTCAGGGACACACAGGGACACGCAGGGACACACAGGGATGTTTAGGGACACTCAGGGACACTCAGGGATGTTTAGGGACACTCAGGGACACTAAGGGATGTTTAGGGACACTCAGGGACACACAGGGACACTCAGGGATGTTTAGGGACACTCAGGGACATGCAGGAACACACAGGGACACTCAGGGACACTCAGGGATGTTTAGGGACACTCAGGGACACGCAGGGATGTTTAGGGACACTCAGGGATGTTTAGGGACACTCAGGGACACTCAGGGACACTTAGGGACACTCAGGGACACACAGGGATGTTTAGGGACACTCAGGGGCACGCAGGGACACACAGGGACACTCAGGGATGTTTAGGGACACTCAGGGATGTTTAGGGACACTCAGGGACACTCAGGGATGTTTAGGGACACTCAGGGATGTTTAGGGACACTCAGGGACACTCAGGGATGTTTAGGGACACTCAGGGATGTTTAGGGACACTCAGGGACATGCAGGGACACTCAGGGACACTCAGGGATGTTTAGGGACACTCAGGGAAGTTTAGGGACACTCAGGGACACTCAGGGATGTTTAGGGACACTCAGGGACATGCAGGGACACTTAGGGACACTCAGGGATGTTTAGGGACACTCAGGGATGTTTAGGGACACTCAGGGGCACGCAGGGACACTCAGGGACACTCAGGGCCAGCTGCTGCTGGTGTCCCCTGGCCGTACCTTGAAGACCTCCTTGACGGCGTGCATGAGCTCCGGGCCCACGCCGTCCCCCGGCAGCATTGTCACCTGGAATGTCCCCTCAGCCCTGTGGGACTGCGGACACACGGCGGGGTCACCCCAAAGCCAGCCCCAAACCGGGCCAAAGGGACCCCCTGGGGAGCTGGGCCACGCCACAGCCACAGGGACACGGAGCTTTCTGGGGTCACGGAATGTTTGGGACGGGAAAGCCCTGGGGTCCCCGAGGCCACCACTGATCACGTCCCCAAGTGTCACATCCCCGGGGCTGGGAAATCCCTCCAGGGATGGGGACTCCTCAGCTGGGCAGGGCTGGACAGCCCTTGCCAGGAGGAAAATTCCCACAATGTCCCCCAGGGACCCTCCCCAAGTGACCCCTGGGGACATCCAAACCTCTCCTGGCACAGCTTGGGGCCGTGTCACTTTGTCCTGTCCCTGTTCCCCACGCCCCTGGCTGTCCCCTCCTGGCAGGAGTTGTGCAGAGCTGCCCTGATCCCCCTTTTCTCCAGGCTGAGCCCCTTCCCCAAATCCATCCCTGCCCTGGGCACACTCCAGGTGCTGTCCTGAGGGGCCAAGGCCAGCCCAGGATGGACATGTCACTCCCTGTCCCTGTCCCGAGGCCACCCCGGCGGTGACAGCAGCCCCGAGCACACCCGACACCAGGAGAGAGCTTGCCCTGCTCAGCACTTCCAGAAATAACCTGTCCCTCTGCCCAGCGGGATTGCTGAGAGCTCCCCGTGCTCCTAAACCCCTTAATTCCTTCTCCCTGCCCTCAGGATCCCATGGAATTTTGGACAGCCATTTTTAGCAGGAATTTCCCCAAAATCCCTCCCAAATCTCTCTGGAGATGGGGACTCCCCCTTCTTTCTTCCAGAAGGAATTTCCCCAATATCCCAGCACAGCCCGGTGCTCCTAAATCCCCTCATCCCTGCCCTCAGGAGCTCCTGGAATTTTGAACAGCCATTTTTAGAAGAAATATCCCCAATATCCAACCCAAATCTCTCTGGAAATGGGGACTCCCCACTTCTCTTTCCAGGAGGAATTTCCCCAATATCCAACCCCATATCCCAGCACAGTCTGGTGCTCCTAAACCACTTAATTCCTTCTCCCTGCCCTCAGGATCCCATGGAATTTTGGACAGCATTTTTAGCAGGAATATCCCCAAAATCCCTCCCAAACCTCTCCAGGGATGGGAACTCCCCATTTCTCTTCCCAGGAGGAATTTTTCCAATATCCCAGCACAGCCTGGTGTTCCTAAATCCCCTCACTCCTTCTCCCAGCTCTCAGGAGCTCCTGGAATCTTGGACAGCCATTTTTAGCAGGATTTTCCCCACAAATCTCTCCAGGGATGGGGACTCCCCCCTGTTCTTTCCAGGAGGAATTTCCCCAATATCCCAGCACAGCCTGGTGTTCCTAAATCCCTTAGTTCCTTCTCCCTGCCCTCAGGAGCTCCTGGAATGTTGCCCAAGCCCATTTTGGTGGCCCAGCCCACCAGTGATCACTCCTGGGATGTTCCACCATCCCTTCCCACTGCTCCCACCTTCCCCAGCCCAAATTCCCAGCTGGGAGCTGCTCCCAGCCCAGGGAATTCCCTGCCAGCACTGCCAGGAGCCAGGGAAGCTCCAAAATCCCTTTTGGGGATGGGGAAGGAAGGAGGGAAAGCTGAGAGTCACAGGCTGGGAGCTTTAAATAAGCTGGAATCGAATGTCCAGGGCACAGGTGGTGAAATGTCAGGAGGCAGAGCTGAGGGAAGGGCAGCGCCTCAAGGTCACACTCAGGGCTGAGCCCTTCCCTCAGACACACTTCCCATGGAATCAGGGAATTCCCGCCTGGGAAAAGCCTCAGAGACCCCCCCCCAGCACCGCCAGGGCCACCACTGGCCATGTCCCCAAGTGCCACCACCCCAGGGATGTCAAACCCCACCAGCCACGGGGACGCCAGCACCGCCCGTGCCAAGAAGGAATCCTCCCAACATCCCACCCAAACCTTTTCCCCTTGTTCCCGACCCCCCCCTCCTCCTGTCAGGGAGTTTTGGGGGGTCAGATTTTCCCCCCTGAGCCTCCTTTGCGCCCCCCAAATCCCCCCAGCCCCTGCTCACCTTGGCCTGGGCTTGCTGCAGCAGCGTGGCCGAGGTGCCCAGCCCCCGCCACACGCCGAGGCTCTGGGCACGCAGGAGACCCTGGGGGTCAGAGAGCCCCGTCACGGGGTGCCCCCCACCCCCAAAGTCCTCCCCAGCCCCAAAATGTCACCCCCGAAATGACACCCCCGCCCTCCCCAAACACAGCCTGAACCTCCCCCAGCCCCGAAATGAACCGCCCGGCCCTCAGCTCACACTCTGCTCCAGACTGACCCCCCAGACCCGTCTGACCCCCCCCAGACCCTTCCGACCCCTCACGGACCCCCCCAGACCCGTCTGACCCCTCACTGAACCCCCAACCCTCACTGACCCCCTCAAACCCTCACTGACCCCCCCAGACCTCACTGACCCCTCACGGACCCCTTCAGCCCTCACTGATCCCTCACGGACCTCCCCAGACCCGTCTGACCCGCCCCAGCCCTCACTGACTCCCCCCAGATCCTTCCGACCCCTCACTGAACCCCCCAGACACCTCTGACCCCTCACTGAACCCCCAACCCTCACTGACCCCCTCAAACCCTCACTGACCCCTCACGGACCCTCCCAGACCCGTCTGACCCCTCAAACCCTCACTGACCCCTCACGGACCCCTCAACCCTCACTGACCCCTCAGCCCTCACTGACCCCCTCAAACCCTCACTGACCCCTCACGGACCCCCTCAAACCCTCACTGACCCCTCACGGACCCCTCAACACTCACTGACCCCTCACGGACCCCCTCAAACCCTCACTGACCCCTCACGGACCCCTCAACACTCACTGACCCCTCACGGACCCCCTCAAACCCTCACTGACCCCTCACGGACCCCTCAACACTCACTGACCCCTCACGGACCCCCTCAAACCCTCACTGACCCCTCACGGACCCCTCAACCCTCACTGACCCCTCAGCCCTCACGGACCCCCTCAAACCCTCACTGACCCCTCACTGACCCCTCAAACCCTCACTGACCCCTCAAACCCTCACTGACCCCTCACTGACCCCTCAGCCCTCACTGACCCCTCACGGACCCCCCCAGCCCTCACTGACCCCTCACCCCTCACGGCCCACTGAAGGATGAGGTCAGCCGCCGTTTGACCTCCCTGACCCTGCCCGGCCCCTCTAACCCGTATCCCACCCCAGGGCGATGTCCGCCCTCGTTCCGTGCCCTCAGCCCGCCCGGCTGAGCCCGCTGTCCCCTCACCGCCCCGTGTCCCGCCCGCCCCTCACCGCCGCCGCCGCCCGGCCCGCGCTGAGCGCCGCCATCTTTGCGAGCCCACAACGCACCGCGGCACGGCGCGGGGCACGTGACGTCAAAGGGGCGGGGCCTCGCCGGACTCGCGGCGCCCCCTGCCGGACGAGCGGGACAGCGCGGGGACGGGAACCCCGGGGACCCCCAGTGTCCCCTCAGTGTCCCCCCAGTGTCCCCTGGGACCCCCCCAGTGTCCCCTCAGTGTCCCCCCAGTGTCCCCTCAATGTCCCCCCAGTGTACCCTCAATGTCCCCCCAGTGTCCCCTCAATGTCCCCTGGGACCCCCCCAGTGTCCCCTCAGTGTCCCCCCAGTGTCCCCCGGGGAACCCCCAGTGTCCCCTCAGTGTCCCCCCAGTGTCCCCCGGGGAACCCCCAGTGTCCCCTCAGTGTCCCCCCAATGTCCCCTCAATGTCCCCCTGGGACCTGCCCAATGTCCCTTCAATGTCCCCTGGGAACCCCCAATGTCCCCTCAATGTCCCCCTGGGACACCCACAATGTCCCTCCAATGTCCTCCTTCCTGGGACCCCCCCGATGTCCCCTCAGGGACCCCCAATGTCCCCCCAACAACCCCCACAATGTCCCCTCAAGTGACCCTTGGGGACACGCAGTGACCTCCCCCTCCAGCCCCCTGGAACCGCTCCTGCACCCCCGCTGTGTCCCCAACTGTCCCCTGCCACCCTCCGCGGTGTCCCCAGGGCCCCCTTGGTGACACAGGTGACATAGGTGGCACAGGTGGCACAGATGGCACAGGTGGCACAGGTGGCACAGGTGACACACAGGTGACACAGGTGGCACAGGTGATATAGGTGGCACAGGTGACACAGGTGACACACAGGTGACACAGGTGGCACAGGTGACAGGTGACACAGGTGGCACAGGTGACACAGGTGGCACAGGTGACACAGGTGACAGAGGTGACAGAGGTGACACAGGTGGCACAGGTGACACAGGTGGCACAGGTGACACACAGGTGGCACAGGTGACACAGGTGACACAGGTGACAGGTGGCACAGGTGGCACAGGTGACACAGGTGGCACAGGTGACAGAGGTGACAGATGACACAGGTGACACAGGTGACAGATGACACAGGTGGCACAGGTGACACAGGTGACACAGGTGACAGGTGACAGGTGGCAGAGGTGGCACAGGTGACACAGGTGACAGGTGACACAGGTGACACAGGTGGCACAGGTGACACAGGTGGCACAGGTGACACAGGTGACAGGTGACACAGGTGACACAGGTGACAGGTGACAGGTGACACAGGTGGCACAGGTGGCACAGGTGACACAGGTGGCACAGGTGACACAGGTGACACAGGGCACGGAGCTCTCCTCTTTATTGCACACGCAGGGAGGGGACCCCGCTGTCCCCAGCCGTGCCACCTCTGCCATCCAGCAAGGACAGGGCCGGCTTCCAGAGGACAGGGACCCGCCGGGGGGGCTGGCGGTGTCCCTGCGTGTCCCCGAGGTGTCCCCAAGGTCACTTCTTGAGGAGCTGTGCCCGGGCCCGGTTGAGCTTCTCGGCCACGGCGCCGTCGGTGCCGGGGGAGCACCGGGCCAGCACCAGGCTCATCTCGGCCTCGTTCTTGCGCTCCACGGCCGCCTCGGCCGCCTGCTCCAGGTCCCTGCGGCGCCAGGGAGCCGTGAGGGGACAGTGTGGGACAGGGGACAGCGTGGGACAGGGGACAGTGCGGGGCAGGGGACAGCGCGGGACAGGGGACAGCGTGGGGCAGGGGACAGTGTGGGACAGGGGACAGCGCGGGGCAGGGGACAGCGTGGGGCAGGGGACAGTGCGGGACAGGGGACAGCGTGGGGCAGGGGACAATGCGGGGCAGGGGACAGCGTGGGACAGGGGACAGCGCGGGGCAGGGGACAGCGTGGGACAGGGGACAGCGTGGGACAGGGGACAGCGCGGGGCAGGGGACAGCGTGGGACAGGGGACAGCGTGGGGCAGGGGACAGCGTGGGACAGGGGACAGCGCGGGGCAGGGGACAGCGTGGGACAGGGGACAGCGTGGGACAGGGGACAATGCGGGGCAGGGGACAGCATGGGGCAGGGGACAGCGCGGGGCAGGGGACAATGCGGGGCAGGGGACAGCGTGGGACAGGGGACAATGCGGGGCAGGGGACAGCGTGGGACAGGGGACAGCGCGGGGACGCGGCTTCTCGTGGCTGTCCCACCGCCCCGGCCGCTCCCGGGGTCCCCGCGGGCGTCGCCCCCTCCCCAATCCCCCCTGCTGCCCCGCTGGGAGCCCCACTGTGTGCTGCCACATCCCCACGAGGGTCCCGGGATGTCCCCATGAGGGTCCCCTGGATGTCCCCCACCCACGAGGGTCCCCTGGATGTCCCACGAAGGTCCCCGGGATGTCCCCCACCCCGAGGGTCCCCTGGATGTCCCCATGAGGGTCCCTGGGATGTCCCCCACCCCGAGGGTGCCCTGGATGTCCCCACGAGGGTCCCCTGGATGTCCCCATGAGGGTCCTCAGGATGTCCCCCACCCTGAGGGTCCCCGGGATGTCCCCACAAAGGTCCCCGGGATGTCCCCATGAGGGTCCCCTGGATGTCCCCCACCCACGAGGGTCCCCAGGATGTCCCCACGAGGGTGCCCGGGATGTCCCCACAAGGGTCCCCTGGATGTCCCCACAAGGGTCCCCTGGATGTCCCCACGAGGGTCCCCGGGATGTCCCCCACCCTGAGGGTCCCCTGGATGTCCCCACAGGGGTCCCCTGGATGTCCCCACGAGGGTCCCCGGGCTGTCCCCACAGGGGTCCCCTGGATGTCCCCACGAGGGTCCCCGGGATGTCCCCCCCGGCGCACCCCACGAGGACGAAGGCCTTGACGCGCTGCTCGGGCGGCACGCGGGGCGCGTATTTCTTGGCCTCGTAGCGGTTGTGGTGCTTCACCGCCACCTCCACGAAGGGCTGGGGAGGGAGGAAGGGCAGGGAGAGGTGAGGAAGAGGAGGATGGAGGGGCTGGAGAGGGGAGGAAGAGGATGGGAGGGTGGGAGAGGGAAGAGTGTGGAAGAGTTGGAATGGGGAGGAAGAGGATGGAAGAGATGGAGAGGGAAGAAGAGGATGGGAGAGATGGAGAGGGGAGGAAGAGGATGGGAGAGATGGAAAGGGGAGGAAGAGGATGGGAGAGATGGAGAGGGGAGGAAGAGGATGGGAAAGATGGAGAGGGGAGGAAGAGGATGGGAGAGATGGAGGGGGAAGAAGATGGGAGGGCAGAAGGGAGGAAGAGGATGGGGAGATGGAGAGGTGAGGAAAATGGTGGAAGAGCAGGAATGGGAAGGGAATGGAGAGATGGAGAAGGGAGGAAGAGGATGGGAGAGTGGGAAAGGGAAGAACATGGGAGGGCAGAAGGGAGGAAGAGGGCGGGAGAGATGGAGAGGGGAAGAAGAGGATGGGCAATTTGGAGAAGGGAGGAAGAGGATGGAAGAGCAGGAATGGGAAAGGAACGGGAAGGGAATGGAGGGATGAAGAAGGGAGGAAGAGGGCGGGAGAGATGGAGAGGGGAAGAAGAGGATGGGCAATTTGGAGAAGGGAGGAAGAGGATGGGAGGGTGGGAGAGAGGAGGAAAAGGATGGTGGAGGTGGAAAGGGGAGGAAGAGGATGGGAATGCAAGGATGGGAGGGCTGGAGAAGGAGGAAGAGGATGGGGAGATGGAGCAGGAAAGAAGGAGATGGCAGAGCTGGGGAAGGGAGGAAGAGGACGGGAGAGATGGAATTGGGAGGAAGAGGGTGGGAGGGTTAGAGAGGAGGAAGAGGATGGTGGAGGTGAAAAGGGGAGGAAGAGGATGAGAGGGAGAGGATGGGCGGGTTGGAGAGGGAAGAAGATGGGAGGGCAGAAGGGAGGAAGAGGATGGGGAGATGGAGAGGGGAGGAAAATGGTGGAAGAGCAGGAATGGGAAGGGAATGGGAGAGATGGAGAAGGGAGGAAGAGGATGGGAGAAACGGAATTGGGAGGAAGAGGACGGGAGGGTTGGAGAAGGGAGGAAGAGGATGGCAGAGCTCAAGAGGGGTGGAAGGGGATGGGAGAACTGGAATGGGGAGGAAGAGGATGGGAAGGCAAGGATGGGAGGGCTGGAGAAGGAGGAAGAGGATGGGAGGGTTGGAGACAGGGAGAAAAGGGTGGGAAGGACAGGGAGGAAGAGGATGGTGGAGCTGGAGAGGGGAGGAAGAGGATGGTAGAGTGGGAATGGGGAGGAAGGGGATGGGAGGGCTGAAGGAGGCAGGAAGAGGCTGGGAGAACTGGAACTGGGAGGAAGGGGATGAGAAGGCAGGGAGGGGAGGAAGAGGATGGTGGAGCAGGAGAAGGGAGGAAGAGGAAGGGAGGGCAGGGAGGGGAGGAAGAGGATGGCGGAGCAGGAGAAGTGAGGAAGAGGAAGGGAGGGCAGGGAGGGGAGGAAGATGCTGGCAGGACAACGAGCAGCCCAAGCTCTCACCAGGTACCCAATGGGCGACTTCTTGCTCTTGGAGAACTTCTCCATCTCCTCCCAGTCCCCGCGCGTGGCCAGGGCGTTGATCTTCAGCCACCAGTACCTGGGGAAGGGGCACAGGGGGTCGGGGCTGTCCCTGGAGCCCCCCCAGCCCCAGCCCAGAGCCCGTCCCCACCTCTTGTCCGGGATCCTGAAGTCCCGGTAGAGCTGCTCGGCGCGCTTGTGGTGCCCGTCCAGGATGAGGGTGGCCACGGTGTCGTGCAGGGACAGGTCCAGGTAGGGCTTGTCCAGCTCCTCCTGCAGGTGCCGCTGCAGCCGCAGCAGCTTGATCTGCTCCTCCGTGGCCTGGGGACACGGGGACAGCTCCAGGGGCGCTGGCCCAGCCTTCATGTCCCCAGCCCCGCCCTGGCCCAGCCTCGATGTCCCTGTCCCAGCCTCGATGTCCCCAGCCTCGCCCTGGCCCAGCCTCGATGTCCCCAGCCCCGCCCTGGCCCAGCCCCAGAGTCCTTGTCCCAGCCCTGAGGTCCCTGGCCCAGCCTCGATGTCCCCAGCCTCGCCCTATCCCAGCCGTGTAGTCCCTGTCCCAGCCTCGATGTCCCCAGCCCCGCCCTGGCCCAGCCTCGATGTCCCTGTCCCAGCCTCGATGTCCCCAGCCCCACCCTGGCCCAGCCTCGATGTCCCTGTCCCAGCCTCGATGTCCCCAGCCCCACCCTGGCCCAGCCTCGATGTCCCTGTCCCAGCCTCGAGGTCCCCAGCCACGCCCTGGCCCAGCCCCAGAGTCCTGGTCCCAGCCCTGAGGTCCCTATCCCAGCCTTGTGGTGCCTGTCCCAGCCTCAGTGTCCCCAGCCCACCCTCAAAGTCCCTGTCCCAGCCCTGAGGTCCCCTATTCAGCCTCAAGGTCTCTGTCCCAACCTTGGGGTCCCTGTCACAGTTCCAGGGTCTCCATCCCAGCTTTGGGGTCCCTGCACAAGCCCTGAGGTCCCCGATCCAGCCTTGGTGTCCCTGGCCCAGCCTCAATGTCCCCAGCCCAGCCCCAGGGTCCGCATCCCAACCTGAGGTCTCTTTCCCAGCCCCGTCCCACCCTTGGGGTCCCTGTCCCAGCCTCAATGTCCCAATTCCAGTCCCAGAGTCCCTGCCCCAGTCCCAGGGTCCCTGTCCCAGCCTTTACTGTCCCTGTCTCAGCCTCAATGTCCCCATCCCAGCCTCAGGGACATTGTCCCAGCCTCAGTGTCCCAATTCCATCCTTGGTGTCCCTGTCCCAGCCTCAATGTCCCCATCCCAGTCCCAGAGTCCCTGTCCCAGTCCCAGGGTCCCTGTCCCAGCCCCAGGGTCCCCATCCCAGTCCCAGGGTCCCCATCCCAGTCCCAGGGTCCCTGTCCCAGTCCCAGGGTCCCCATCCCAGTCCCAGGGTCCCTGTCCCAGTCCCAGAGTCCCCATCTCAGTCCCAGAGTCCCTGTCCCAGTCCCAGGGCCCCCATCCCAGCTTTGGGGTCCCTGTACCAGCCCGGCCCCATCCTCGATGTCCCTGTGCCAGCCTCGATGTCCCCATTCCAGCCATGCCCCTGGACAGCCAACCTTGTCCCCAAGGCAGGCACAGGTGACCTTGTCCCTGGTGTCCCTGGTGTCCCTGGTGTCCCTGGTGTCCCTGGTGTCCCTGGTGGCACCTGGGCACTCTCACCTTGGCAGCGAAGTCGTTCTTGGCCTTGTAGAACTCGTCCAGGGCGTTCTGCAGCGCGGCCACGCGGCCCTCGATCCGCTGGGAGCGGCACAGGGACGGCACAGGGACACGGCACGGGCATGGGGACATGGCACGGGCATGGGGACATGGCATGGGCACAGGGACATGGCACGGACACGGGGACATGGCACGGACATGGGGACACAGCACAGGCATGGGGACACGGCACGGGCACGGGAACAGGGCACGGGCATGGGGACATGGCATGGGCACAGGGACATGGCATGGGCACGGGGACATGGCACGGACACAGGGACATGGCACGGGCACGGGGACATGGCATGGGCACGGGGACATGGCACGGGCATGGGGACATGGCATGGGCACGGGGACATGGCATGGGCACGGGGACATGGCACGGGCATGGGGACATGGCATGGGCACAGGGACATGGCACAGACATGGCACGGACACGGGGACATTGCACGGGCACAGGGACATGGCACGGGGACACGGCATGGATGTGGTACAGACACGGCACGGTCATGGCATGGACACGGGGACATGGCACAGACATGGGGACATGGCACGGGCACAGGCATGGGGACATGGCACAGACATGGCACGGACATGGTACGGACATGGGGACATGGCATGGGCACGGGGACATGGCACGGGCACAGGGACATGGCATGGACACGGGGACATGGCATGGACATGGTACGGACACGGCACGGGCACGGGGACACGGCACGGGTACGAGGACATGGCATGGACATGTCACACACACGACACGGGGATGTGGCATGGACACAAGGACATGGCATGGACACGGAGACATGGCACGGACATGGGGACATGGGGACATGGCATGGACATGGGGACACGGGGACGTGGCATGGACATGGGGACATGGCATGGACATGGCACGGACACAGGGACATGGGGACATGGCACAGACATGGCACGGACATGGGGACATGGCACAGACACGGGGACATGGCACAGGGACACAGACAAGGACATGGCACAGGGACACAGCATGAACATGGCACAGGGACATGGCACAGACGTGGCACAGGGACACGGCACAGGGACATGGCACAGGGACACAGCACAGGGATGGCACAGGGACACGGCACAGGGACACGGCACAGGGACATGGCACAGACGTGGCACAGGGACACAGCATGGACATGGCACAGGGATGGCACAGGGATGGCACAGGGACACAGCATGGACATGGCACAGGGACATGGCACAGGGATGGCACAGGGACACAGCATGGACATGGCACAGGGATGGCACAGGGATGGCACAGGGACACAGCACAGGGACACAGCACAGGGATGGCACAGGGACAGGGCACAGGGACAGGGCACGGACACGTCATTCCCTGGGTGGGATCCCCGGACAGCTCCTGAGCCCTGGGCAGGATCCCACACCTGGCACACGGGCACGGTCCCCCACAGCCCCAGCGTGCAAACTGGCGAGTGCCCGTCCCCAGAGCCCCATTCCCACATCCCAAATCCCAGAATTCCCAGATCCATCCCAAATCCTGCAATTCCCCCATCCCAAATCCTGCAATTCCCCCATCCCATCCCTGCCATTCCCTCCATCCCAAATCCCAGAATTCCCAGCTCCATCCCAATCCCTGCCATTCCCCCACCCCAAATCCCAGAATTCCCAGATCCATCCCAATCCCGCAATTCCCCCATCCCAAATCCTGCCACTCCCCCATCCCAAAACCCGTAATTCCCAATTCCATCCCAAATCCCACAGTTCCCCCCTCCCAAATCCCAAACCCCAGACCCCAAACCCCCCCAAAACCCCACATTCCCAAACCCAGACCCCCATTCCCCCATCCCAAATCCCAGATTTCCCAGCTCCATCCCAATCCCTGCCATTCCCACATCCCAATCCCCCAGTTCCCAGCTCCATTCCCCCATCCCAAATCCTGCCATTCCCTCTATCCTAAATCCCCATTTCCCCATCCCAAATCACACAGTTCCCAATTCCATCCCAAATCCCACAATTCCCCCAGACCCCAAACCCCACACCCCAAACCCCGCTGACCCTCTGGCAGTAGCCCCCCAGCACGTGCAGGTTGCCCAGCTCCTGGTGACCCCCTGAGCCCCCCCAAACCGCCCCCAAAACCCCACATTCCCACATCCAGACCCCCATTCCCCCATCCCAAATCCCACAATTCTCCCCATCCCAAATCCTGCAATTCCCAGCTCCATCCCAATCCCGCAATTCCCCCATCCCAAATCCTGCTACTCCCCCATCCCAAAACCCGCAATTCCCAATTCCATCCCAAATGCCACAGTTCCCCCCTCCCAAATCCCAAACCCCAGACCCCAAACCCCCCCAAAACCCCACATTCCCAAACCCAGATCCCCATTCCCCCATCCCAAATCCCACAATTCCCCCAAACCCCAAAGCCCCGACCCCAAACCCCGCTGACCCTCTGGCAGTAGCCCCCCAGCACGTGCAGGTTGCCCAGCTCCTGGTGGTTGTCGTCCTGGTTGTACAAATCCTTCAGCGTCTCCCGCTCCTGGTGCCGGCAGAACTGCGGGGACAAGGGACATTCGGGGTCAAGGGACAGCCAGGGGGTCACGGGGACACCTTTGGGGTTTTTGGGACACCTTTGGGGTCAAGGGACTCCTCTGGGGTCAAGGGACACATTTGGGGTCAGGGGGAGACCTTTGGGGTCAAGGGGACACCCAGGGGGTCAAGGGAGACCCAGGGGTTCAGTGGGACACCTTTGCAGTCAAGGGACATCTTGGGGTCAAGGGGACATCTCTGGGGTGAAGGGGACACCTTTGGGGTCAGGGGGACTCCTTTGGGGTCAAGGGGACACCTTTGGGGTTTTCGGGACACCTTTGGGGTCAAGGGACTCCTCTGGGGTCAAGGGACACCTCTGGGGTTTTTGGGACACCTTTGCAGTCAAGGGACACCTTGGGGTCAAGGGGACACCTTTGGGGTCAGTGGGACACATTAGGGGTCAGGGGACATCTTTGGGGTTTTCAGGACACCTTTGGGATCAAGGGGACATCTTTGGAGTCAATGGGACAGCTTTGGGATCAAGGGGACACCTTTGGGGTCAGGGGGACATCTTGGGGTCAGGGGGACATCTTGGGGTCAGGGGGACACCTTGGGGTCAAGGGGACATCTCTGGGGTGAAGGGACACCTTTGGGGTCAAGGGACTCATTTGGGGTCAAGGGACTCCTTTGGGGTCAAGAGGACACATTAGGGGTCAGGGGGAGACCTTTGGGGTCAAGGGGACATCTTTGGGGTCAGGGGGACACCCAGGGGATCAAGGGACACATTTGGGGTTTTTGGGACACCTTTGCAGTCAAGGGACATCTTTGGGGTCAAGGGGACACCTTTGGGGTCAGGGGGACACCTTGGGGTCAAGGGGACACCTTTGGGGTTTTCAGGACACCTTTGGGGTCAAGGGGACACCTTTGGGGTCAAGGGGACACATTAGGGGTCGGGGGACACCCAGGGGGTCAAGGGGACACCTTTGGGGTCAAGGGGCCATCTTTGGGGTTTTTGGGACACCTTGGGGTCAAGGGGACAGCTTTGGGGTCAAGGGACACCTTGGGGTCAAGGGGACACCTTTGGGGTCAAGGGAGAGCCAGGGTGTCAAAGGAAACCTTTTGGGGTCAAGGGACACCTTTGGGGTTTTGGGGGAGTCACTGCCCCAGAGTTCCTCAGGGGTTTTGGGGTGGGGGTCACTGGCTGGGGAGGGTGTCAGGGGTTTTTGGGGGGGTTCAGGGGGTTTTTGGGGTCTCTGGCCCTCACCTGGCGGTACAGGCTCTGCTCTCAGGGGTTTTTGGGGTCACTCAGGGGTTTTTGGGGTCACTCAGGGTTTTTGGGGTTTTTGGGGTGCTGACCTGGCGGTACAGGCTGTGCTCTCAGGGGTTTTTGGGGTCACTCAGGGGTTTTTGGGGTCACTCAGGGGTTTTGGGGTTTTTGGGGTGCTGACCTGGCGGTACAGGCTCAGGGCCACGGGCTGGTTCTGTAGGGTCATGAAGAAGGAGCCGCGGTTGAGCTCGTTCTTGAGGTGCAGCACAACCGTGTACACTGCGGGGCCGGGAACGGGGTTGGGGACAGGGACAGGGTTGGGGACAGGGACAGGGTTGGGGACACGGGGGTTGGGGACACGGGGACAGGGTTGGGGACAGGGACAGGGGTTGGGGACAGGGACAGGGACAGGGACAGGGTTGGGGACACGGGGGTTGAGGACAGAGGGGTTTTTTGTTTGGGTTTTTTTCCTGCACCTCCCAATCCCTTCCGTGCCCCCCTGACCTTCCACGTGATTCCCCAGACCCCAAAATGGTCCCAAGGAGCTCCCCAAAGACCCCAAAATGAGCCCAAGGAGCTCCCCCAGACCCCAAAATGAGCCCAAGGAGCTCCCCAAAGACCCCAAAATGAGCCCCCCAAAGACCCCAAAATGATCCCAAGGGGTTCCCCCAGACCCCAAAATGATCCCAAGGGCTTCCCCCAGACCCTGTAACTTCCCCAAGGTGCTCCCCCGATCCCAAAATGTTTCCAATGAGCTCCCCAAAGACCCCAAAATGATCCCAAGGAGCTCCCCCAGACCCCAAAATGATCCCAAGGAGCTCCCCCAGACCCCAAAATGAGCCCAAGGGGCTCCCCCAGACCCTATAACTTCCCCAAGGTGCTCCCCCTGATCCCAAAATGTTTCCAAGGAGCTCCCCAAAGACCCCAAAATGATCCCAAGGGGCTCCCCCAGACCCCAAAACGCTCCAAAGGGGCTCCCCCAGACCCTATAACTTCCCCAAGGTGCTCCCCCTGATCCCAAAATGTTTCCAAGGGGCTCCCAAAGGACCCCAAAATGATCCCAAGGGGTTCCCCCAGACCCTATAACTTTCCCAAGGTGCTCCCCCTGATCCCAAAATGTTCCCAAGGGGCTCCCACAGACCCCAAAATGGTCCCAAGGGATTCATCCAGACTCCAAAATGATCCCAAGCAGGTCCCCTAGACCCTATAAATCTCCCAAGGTGCTCCCCTCAACCCCAAAACATTCCCAAAGGGCTCCCCCAGATCCCAAAATGTTCCCAAGAGGCTCCCCCAAATCCCCAAACGTTCCCAAGGGACTCCCCAAAGACCCCAAAATGTTCCCAAGGGACTCCCCCAGACCCCAAAACACTCCCAAAATGTTCCCAAATAGCTCCCCTAGACCCTATAACTCTCCCAAGGTGCTCCCCCCAACCCCAAAATGATCCCAAGCAGCTCCTCTAGACCCTATAACTCTCCCAAGGTGCTTCCCCACGCCCAAAACATTCCCAAGAGGCTCTCCCAGACCCCGAAACGGTGCCAAAAGGCTCCTCCAGACCCCAAAACATTCCCAAAAGGCTCCTCCAGACCCCAAAACAGTCCCAAGGGGCTCCCCAGACCCCAAAACAGTCCCAAAAGGCTCCCCCAGACCCCAAAAGGTTCCCCTAGACCCCAAAACATTCCCAAAAGGCTCCCCTAGACCCTAAAACGGTCCCAAAAGGCTCCCCCAGACCCCAAAATTCTCCCCCAGAGCCCAAAACATTCCCAAAAGGCTCCCCCGGACCCCAAAGGGCTCCCCTAGACCCCAAAAGGCTCCCCTAGACCCCAAAATTCTCCCCCAGAGCCCAAAACATTCCCAAAAGGCTCCCCCGGACCCCAAAAGGCTCCCCCAGACCCCAAACCCGGGCCCCGCTGTCCCCTCACCCAGGTCGGTGTCCCCGCTCTCGATGGCTTTGCCCAGGGCCAGCTTGCTCCGTTTCATCTTCAGCAGCAGCGGCACCTGCTCCCCGCTCCGGGGCTCGTACTCCAGCAGCTGGGCAGGGGACAGCAGTGTCACCCGGGGGTGGCAGCGCCACCCCGCGTCCCCTCCCCGGGCCACCAGCCCACCTTGATGGCCAGCTCGGCGCGGCCGCAGTCGTAGGCGCGCGTGGCGATGTCCGAGTACGAGATGCCCGCCGCGTCCCCGAGCTTCTGGTTGATGGCCTGGGCCACCTCCTCGTCCGACTTGTCCTTCTGCTGCACCTGTGGGGACACTGAGGGGCGTCCCCAGGTGTCCCCAAGGCGGGCTGGGGGTGTCCCCAGGGGTGTCCCCTCACCTTGTAGCAGGCCCAGTGTGCCAGGATGCGGCTGACGCCCTGCATCTCCGGCAGGCGCAGGAACTCGCAGATGCGGATGGCCAGCGGGTACAGGCGGCGCAGGACCAGCCTGGGGACACCGCGGGGACACGGACGTCAGGGGGGACAGGGACATCAGGGGGGACATGGAGGGGTCAGGGGATGTGGAGGGGTCAGGGGGAAATGGGGGGAAAGGGGACACCGGGGGGACAGGGACACCGCGGGGACACGGACGTCAGGGGGGACAGGGACGTCAGGGGGGACATGGAGGGGTCAGGGGGATACTGGGGGAAAGGGGACACCGCGGGGACAGGGACGTCAGGGGGGACAGGGACGTCAGGGGGGACATGGAGGGGCCAGGGGACGTGGAGGGGTCAGGGGGAAATGGGGGGAAAGGGGACACTGGGGGGACAGGAGGCACAGGGCAACAGGGACACTGTGGGGACAGGGACATCAGGGGGGACATGGAGGGGTCAGGGGGAAATGGGGGGAAGGGGGACAGCAGGGGGACAGGGGACATGGGGGGACAGGGACACCGGGGGGTCAGGGACATCAGGGGGGACATGGAGCGGTCAGGGGGGTACTGGGGGAAAGGGGACATCAGGGGGACAGGGGACACAGGGGGACAGGGACGTCAGGAGGGACATGGAGGGGTCAGGGGGATACGGGGGGAAAGGGGACACAGGGGGGGACAGGGGGCACAGGGGTACAGGGACATCAGGGGTGTCAGGGGACATGGAGTAGTCAGAGGGAAATGGGGGGAAAAGGGGACACAGGGGGGACAGGGACATCAGGGGGACATAGAGGGGTCAGGGGGATAGGGGGGGAAAGGGGACACAGGGGCACAGGGGACAACAGGGGGGACATGGGACATGGTGGGACAGGGGACATGGGGGGAACACAGAGACACATGAGGGGTCGAGGGGACACATTGGGGGTCAGGGGACACATGGAGGGGACAGGGGACACACAAGGGGTCAGGGGACATGGGGGGACAGGGGGCTATGGGGAGACAGGGGGACATGGAGGGGACAGGGGGACATGAAGAGGACAGGGGACACTATGGGGATGGGGACACCAGGGGGGTCAGGGGGACATGGAGGGGACAAGGGGACACCAGGGGGGTCAGGGGGACACCCAGAGGGGCCCCAGGGAATTGAGGAGCTGGGTTGGGTTTGGGAGGTCCCCAAGTGCTGGGAGCTGCTCAGCCCCTGGATATGGGAATGGGATGGGGGATGTGGGATGGGGGATGTGGAATGGGGAATTTGGGATGGGGGATGTGGGATGGGAAATGTGGGATGTGGGATGGGGGATGGGGGATGTGGGATGGGGGATGTGGGATGGGGAATGTGGGATGAGGAATTTGGGATGGGGATGGGGAATGTGGGATGGGGAAATTGGGATGGGGAATTTGGGATGGGGATTGAGGGATGGGGGATGGGGAATGTGGGATGGGGAATTTGGGATGGGGGATGTGGAATGTGGGATGGGGAATGGGGGGCATGGGGATGGGGAATGTGGGATGGGGGATGTGAGATGGGGAGTTTGAGATGGGGGATGTGGGATGGGAAATGTGGGATGGGGAATGTGGGATGGGGAATTTGGGATGGGGGATGTGGGATGGGGAATGCAGGATGGGGGATGTGGGATGGGGAATGCAGGATGGGGATGGGGAATGTGGGGTGGGAACCTCAGGACGAGGAATGTGGGGATTTTGGGATATGCAACACAGGATGAGGATATTAGGACAGGGACTGTGGCATGGAGAATTCGGGAACCGCGGGAAGGCTCGGGACGCTGCCGGGGCTGTGGGGCTCTCACCTGTCCAGCAGCACCTCGATGGTGAGCTGCTTGTATCTGTAGGGACAGTCAAGGCTCATTTGGGATCACAGCTGCCCCGGGAACGCCCCGACCCCACTGCAGGCAGGAGGATACTGGGTGTAGGTGAGCGGGATCCCGATCTGGTAGTCCCGGATGGCGTTGAGGACCCGCAGGTCCTGGCACATGCGCACGAACCCCTCCGGGGGGAACTTATCCAGGAAACACTTCCCAAAGGAAGCTGCCTGTGGGATCAGGGGGGGGGAAATCAGGGAAAATCCTTCAGCTTCATGCTCCCTCCTCCTCCTCCTGCTGCTGGCTCACCCTCAGCAGGGATTTCTGGGTGTCGGGCTCGTGCTCGTAGCCCGCGGCCTCGATGCACTGGCCCACGGCCTCGGGGAGCAGCTGCTGCTCCCGGATCTCCCGCAGGTACTCGTCGGCCTTCTGGCTCTCCTTCTGCAGGAAAAGGGGAATGGGGAAAGCCCGGGAATCCCTGGGAATTCCTGGGATGCCAGCCTGGCAGGGCTCTCTGGGAAGGGGACGTACCTCGTACTCCTTCTGTGCCTCCAGCAGCAGAGCGCCCGGAGCCATGGAGGCGATGCGGAAAATCTCCTGGCTGGCCTCTGCAGGGACGGGCACAGAACGGGCATGAGGGGCTGCTCCAGCCCGGGGCTGGCACCTGATCCCACTGCCAGGACCTGGCAGCACCCTACAGCTTCCATGATCCCCTCCAGCACCGGGATTGTGGAATGGGTTGGCTGGGAAGGGACCTTAAACCCCATCCTGCTCCCACCCCATCCTGCTAGCCCGGGGTGGATCCAAGCCCCGAAGTCCAGCCTGGCCTTGGACACTGCCAGGGATCCAGGGGCAGCCACAGCTGGGAATTCTCTGGGAATTCCCAGCCAGGAATTCCTGGCCAAGATCCCAGCCCAATCTCCCCTTTCCCACTGGGAGCCATTCCCTGGCTCCTGTCCCTCTGTCCCTTCTCCCCAGTCCCTCTCCAGCTCTCCTGGAGCCCCTTCAGGGACTCTGAGGATTCCCTGGAATTTTCCCTTCTCCAGGGGAACATCCCCAGCTCTCCCAGCCTGGCTCCAGAATCCCGGAATGGTTTGGGTGGGAAGGGACCTTAAATCCCACCCAGGTGTCCCACCAGGGGACACCTCCCACCATCCCAGGTGGATCCAAGCCCCAATGTCCAAACCTGCCCTTGGACACTGCCAGGGATGGAGCATGCACAGCTCCTCTGGGAATTCCTGGGCCAGGTTCCCACATGCCAGGAGGGCAGGGAACGCACCTGGGATCTCGTGCAGGAACTCGTGGGAGCTGCGGGACAGGATGCGGACCCCGTCCAGCTCGGGCACCAGGAAGGAATCCTCATCCAGGACAAAGCTGGGCTCCTGCTAAGGGCTGGGCACGGACACGGCTCCGGGGGCAACCCCGGCACCACCGGGACAGCACCGAGGGACGGGAATCCCGTGGGATGGGGGAGGGCCTGGGGGATCCCATGGGATGGGGGAGGACCTGGGAACATCCCATGGGATGGGGGAGGACCTGGATGGGGGAGGACCTGGGAACATCCCATGGGATGGGGAAAGGGCCCGGGAACATCCCATGGGATGGGGAAAGACCTGGGAACATCCCATGGGACACAGGAACGACCTGGGAGCATCACATGGGATGGGGAAGGACCTGGGAACATCCCATGGGATGAGGGAGGGCCCAGGAACATGCCATGGGACAGGAAAAGGACCTGGGAGCCACTGTGGAGGTTGGGAGCATCCCATGGGACAGAAAAGGACCTGGGAACATCCCATGGGACAAGGGAAGGACCTGGGAGCCACTGTGGGGCTTGGGAACATCCCATGGGACAGAAAAAGACCTGGGAGCATCCCATGGGAGAGGGGAAGGACCTGGGAGCATCCCATGGGACGGGGAAAGGACTTGGGAACATCCCAGGGAACAGAAAAGGATCTGGAAGCCACTGTGGGGGTTGGGAGCATCCCATGGGATAGGAAAAGGAAGGGATGGGGAAAGGACTTGGGAACGTCCCATGGGAGAGAAAAGGACCTGGGAACATCCCGTGGGACAAGGGAAGGACCTGGGAGCCATTGTGGGGGTTGGGAGAATCCCATGGGATAGGGAAAAGACTTGGGACCATCCCATGGGAGAGGAAAAGGACCTGGAACCATCCCATGGGACAGGAAAAGGACCTGGAAGTCAGAGTGGGGTCGGGAACATCCCATGGGACAGAGAAGGACCTGGGAACATCCCATGGGACAGGAAAAGGATCTGGGAACATCCCATGGGACAAGGGAAGGACCTGGGACCATCCCATGGGACAGGAAAAGGACCTGGAAGTCAGAGTGGGGTCGGGAACATCCCATGGGACAGAGAAGGACCTGGGAACATCCCATGGGACAGGAAAAGGATCTGGGAACATCCCATGGGACAAGGGAAGGACCTGGGACCATCCCATGGGACAGAGAAGGACCTGGGAACATCCCATAGGACAGGACAAGGATCTGGGAACATCCCATGGGACAGAGAAGGACCTGGGAACATCCCATGGGACAGGAAAAGGACCTGGGACCATCTCATGGGACAAGGGAAGGACCTGGGAACATCCCATGGGACAGGAAAAGGATCTGGGAACATCCCATGGGACAAGGGAAGGACCTGGGACCATCCCATGGGACAGGGAAGGACCTGTGAGCACCCCCTGGTTCAAGGGCAGGCCCTGGGAGCATCCCTGGGGCCAGAGCACCGAGGGGACCCGCGGGGCAGCGGCCTGGGTGCCAGGGGAGGTGGCAGCAGCCCCCGGCGTGTCCCCTGTCCCCAAAGGATACCGGATGCACTCCGAGGAGTTGCCCACCACCATCAGCTGCCGCTCCCAGGCCAGCACCACGGCTCGCTGCCGGCTGCGGGGCCGCGTGCACCTGCGGGACCGCACCTGCGGGACCCCAAGCCCTAAAGCCCGGCCCCGGGGACCCCCAAAGCCGCAGCGGGGACACCCCGGGGGTGCCACAGGGCTGGGGGTGCCAGGCGGGCACTGCCAGGGACGGGGACGGCCCGCTCACCAAACCATCTGCTGGGGCGGGGAGCGCACGCCGGTGTGGAACTCACAGAACTTCTCCTGTGGGAGAGGAGAGGGGTCAGGGACACACCCGGATGGGAACTGGGAATGGGGGGACTGGGAATGGGGGAACTGGGAATGGGGGAACTGGGAATGGGGGAACTGGGAATGAGGGGACTGGGAATGGGGGGACTGGGAATGGGGGAACTGGGAATGAGGGGAATTGGGAAGGGGGGAACTGGGGATGGGGGAACTGGGAATGGGGGAATTGGGAATGTAGGGAATTGGGAATGGGGGAACTGGGAATGGGGGAACTGGGAATGGGGGAATTGGGAATGGGGGAATTGGGAATGGGGGGACTGGGGATGGGGGAACTGGGAATGGGGGAATTGGGAGTGAGGGGAACTGGGAATGGGGGGAACTGGGAATGTGGGGAATTGGGAATGTGGAGAACTGGGAATGTGGGGAACTGGGAATGTGAGGAACTGGGAGTGAGAGGAACTGGGGCAGGCCAGGGGAGCTCACCTTGAGCGAGGCTGTTCCCATCCAGACGGTGCCGGAGTCGGAGAAGAGGGCGAGGTGCCGGTGGGTGAAGGACACGGCCACGCGCAGGAACGGCCCCGCCGAGGGGCTCAGCCCGGGGGGCGTCTGCCAGGACAGCGGAGTCACCGGGGGACACCGATGGGGACACCGGAGTGACCCCCCAGTGACACCATCAGGACAGCGGGGTCACCAATGGGGACATCAGAGTGACCCCAGAGTGATGTGGTCAGGACAGGGGCGTCACCATGGGCACCACTGGGGTCTCAGAGTGACCCCCAAGTGACGAGGTCACCAATGGGGACACCAGAGTGACCCCCAGTGACGTGGCCAGGACAGGGGGTCCCTTCCCACCCGCTCAGCCCTCGGATCTGTTGGTGCCTGGGAGAGTGGGGGGAAGGGGTGGGAGAGAGTGGGGGGGGGCTGGAAGCATCCCATGGGATGAGGAAGGATCTGGGAACATCCCATGGGATCAGGGGAAGGGTCTGGGAGCATCCCATGGGATGAGGAAGGATCTGGGAACATCCCATGGGATCAGGGGAAGGGTCTGGGAGCATCCCATGGGATCAGGGGAAAGATTTGGGAGCATCTTATGGGATCAGGGGAAGGGTCTGGGAGCATCCCATGGGATCAGGGGAAGGATCTGGGAGCATCCCATGGGATCAGGGGAAGGATCTGGGAGCATCCCATGGGATCAGGGGAAAGATTTGGGAGCATCTTATGGGATCAGGGGAAGGGTCTGGGAGCATCCCATGGGATGGAGAAGGGTTGGGAGAATCCTATGGAACAAGGAAAGGATCTGGGAGCATCCCATGGGACAAGGAAAGCACCTGGGAATATCCTATGGGGTGGGAAAAGGACCTGGGAATGTCCTGTGGGGACTATCCCATGGGACAGAAAAAGGACCTGGGGATGGGAAAGGAACTGGGAGCATCCCATGGGACAAGGAAAGGATCTGGGAGCAACCTAAGGGACAAGGGAAGGATCAGGGAACACATGGAACAGGGAAAGGACCTGGGAACATCCTATGGGACAGGAGGGACAGGAGAAGGACTTGGGAATATCCCATGGGATAGAAAAATGACCTGGGAGCATCCCAGGGGACAGGAGGGACAAGGGAAGGACCTAGGAGCATCCCATGGGATAAGAAAAGGACCTGGGAGCATCCTGTGGGGTGGGAAAAGGAGCTGGGAATATCCTGTGGGACAGGAGGGACAGGAGAAGGATTTGGGAATATCCTTTGGGATGGGAAAATGACCTGGGAGCACCCAAGGGGACAAGGGAAGGAGCTGGGAACATCCCAAGGGACAGGAAAATGACCTGGGAGCATCCCAGGGGACAGGAGGGACAGAGGCGGCACAAGGAAAGCACCTGGGAATATCCTGTGGGATGGGAAAAGAAGCTGGGAGCATCCATGGGACAGGAAAAGGACTTGGGAATATCCCATGGGACAGGAAAATGACCTGGGAGCACCCAAGGGGACAGGGGAAGGATCTGGGAACATCCCATGGGACAGGGGAAGGACTTGGGAATATCCCATGGGACGGGAAAATGACCTGGGAACATCCCAGGGGACAGGGAAAGGACTTGGGAATATCCCATGGGATGGGAAAATGACCTGGGAGCATCCATGGGGACAGGGGAAGGAGCTGGGAACACCCCAAGGGACAGGACAATGACCTGGGAACATCCCAGGGGACAGGGAAAGGAGCTGGGAACACCCCAAGGGACAGTGGGGACAGTGGGGACAGTGGGGACAGTGGGGACAGCGCAGCCCCATCCCAGGTTGCCTCACCAGCACGGAGCAGGAGGTGTTGTCCAGCAGGAAGAGCTCCTGTCCCATGGCCAGCAGCACCATGGTCACCCTGTCCTGGGCCAGCACGGCCCAGCACGGCGGGGGCTTCTGCAGCCCTGCGGGGACAGCGTGACAGCCCGGGGACACGGGCAGGCAGGGACAGAAGAGGGACAGCGGGGGACAGTGGGATAGGGACAGGAAAGCAGTGGGGGCAAGGGGGGACAGAGGGGACAGGGAGTGACAAGGGGGGATTGGGGACAGAGGGCACTGAGGGATGGTGGGACAAGGAGGGGACACATGGGACAAAGCGGGGACAGGGGTAGACAGAGAAGGACAGAGAGGGACAGTGGGGACAGAACAGAGGGGCATGGGGGACAGCGGGGATTGGGGACAGAGGGACAGAAGGGGAACAGGGAGTACAGAAGGGGACAGAAGGGGACATGGGGACACCCACCAGGCACCTCGGGCAGGCGGCGCAGCTTGAGGTCGTCGATGTTGGTGGCGAGGGAGAAGCGCAGCGCTCCCGTCAGGATGGCCACGCCCGTCCCGAACTCCGTGTGGAAAACCTGCGCCTCCAGCACGTGGTTCTGCAGCACCTCCTGCAGGACACGGCGGGGAGGGGACACCTTTGGGGACACCTCTGGGGACACCGGGGCTCGGCTGATGCAGGCAGCGAGGAGGGGAACGTTCTGCTCTCCGGGATGGATCCCAGCTCCTTCCCGAGGGATGGGGCAGCCCCTGGCTCCCCATGGTGCCCCCAGGAGCCGGTTCTGCATCCCCCCAAACCCCACCCAGGGCATCTCACAAGGGGCAGAAGGAGGGGGAAATGGAGGAGATGAGATGGGGCGGGATTTTGGGAAGGAATTCCTGGTTTGAGGGTGAGGAGGGGCTGGGATGGAATTCCCAGAGAAGTTGAGGCTGCTCCTGGATCCCTGGGAGTGTCCAAGGCCAGGCTGGACAGGGCTTGGAGCCACCTGGGATGGTGGAAGGTGTCCCTGCCCAGGGTAGGGGTGGAAAGGGATGGGCTGTGAGGTCCCTTTCCACTTGCCCCATCCCAAATCCCATCCCAAATCCCGTTCCCTCACGTTTCCCATGCTGAAGTGCCGCTTGAACTCGCAGAACAGGTTGTAGACCAGGACGGTCCCGTCCTCCTGGATGCACAGCAGGTCCTCCCCCGCTGTCCAGCCCAGGTGCACCAGGTGGCCGCTCTTCCACTGGGAATGGCACGGGAAGGGTCAGCCCCGAGCCAGGGATGGCCCTCCAGGGACACACCTGGGCTAGCTGAGGTCTGACAGCTTGTCCAGAGCTTGGACACCTCACCTGGAGATCCAACACCTCACCCAGAGGTCCAACACTTCACCCAGAGCTTGGACACCTCACCTGGAGATCCAACACCTCAGCCAAAAGTCCTAAATCTCATCCAGAGAACTGATGCCTCATCAGAGGTCCAACACCTCACCCAGAGGTCCAACACCTCACCTGGAGGTCCAACACCTCACCTGGAGATCCAACACTTCACCCAGAGGTCCAACTCCTCACCCAGAGGTCCAACACCTCACCTGGAGGTCCAACACCTCACCTGGAGATCCAACACTTCACCCAGAGGTCCAACACCTCACCCAGAGGTCCAACACCTCACCTGGAGGTCCAACACCTCACTCAGAGGTCAAACACCTCACCTGGAGTTCCAACACCTCACCTGGAGGTCCAACACCTCATCCAGAGGTCAAACACCTCACCTGGAGTTCCAACACCTCACCTGGAGGTCCAACACCTCATCCAGAGGTCAAACACCTCACCTGGAGTTCCAACACCTCACCTGGAGGTCCAACACCTCATCCAGAGGTCAAACACCTCACCCAGAGGTCCAACACCTCACCGGGAGTTTCAACACCTCACCCAGAGGTCCAACACCTCACACAGAGCTTGGACACCTCACCCGGAGATCCAACACCTCACCCAGAGGTCCAACACCTCACCCAGAGGTCCAACACCCTATCCAGAGGTCCAACACCCCACCTGCCCTGGCTCTGCAGGTCCCTGCAGTCCTGGCACTGTCCCTCCACTGCCCCATGTCCCCCTCAGCCCCGGCAGGGGGGAAGGAGGATGTTCCTGTGGCTCCAGTCCTCATCCCATCCTCCTGTCCCACCCCTGGGCAGCAGGGAAAGGATTCTCCTGCTCCAAACCCATCCCACCTTCTTCTTCCACCCCTCATCAGCAGGGAAAGGATTCTCCTGCTCTAAACCCATCCCATCCTCTCCTTCCATGCCAGGGCAGCTCCCTCTCCCCTGTCCCCCAAACCCGGGCGTGTCCGTCCCCCCCGGCTCACCGGGACACTGGCCAGGAGCAGCCCCGAGGCCGAGTAGATCTCCAGGAGCGGGCGGGCGCCGGGGGTCTTGTCCCGCCGGGAATTCCTCAGCAGAGCTGGGACGAGGAGGGGACAGTCCCTGAGCCATGGGCGCCACAGCCCCGGCTCGGGGAGGGGGGCTCGGGGGGCTGCACCCACCTATGGGACCCCCGTACGGGGCGGCGGCCACCACGCAGTCCCGCAGGTCCTCCCGCAGCCCCCATTCCATGGAGTAGAGCTCCAGCTTCCTGCCGGGACACGGAGAGATGGAGGGATGGATGGATGGATGGATGGATGGATGGATGATGGATGGATGGATGGATGGATGGATGGATGGATGGATGGATGGATGATGGATGGATGGATGGATGATGGATGGATGGATGATGGATGGATGGATGGATGATGGATGGATGATGGATGGATGGATGATGGATGGATGGATGGATGATGGATGGATGATGGATGGATGGATGGATGATGGATGGATGATGGATGGATGGATGGATGGATGGATGGATGGATGGATGGATGGATGATGGATGGATGATGGATGATGGATGATGGATGGATGGATGGATGGATGATGGATGATGGATGGATGGATGATGGATGGATGGATGGATGGATGGATGGATGGATGGATGATGGATGGATGGATGGATGGATGATGGATGGATGATGGATGGATGGATGATGGATGGATGATGGATGGATGATGGATGATGGATGGATGATGGATGGATGGATGATGGATGGATGATGGATGGATGATGGATGGATGGATGGATGGATGGATGGATGGATGATGGATGGATGGATGGATGGATGGATGGATGGATGATGGATAGATGGATGGATGGATGGATGGATGGATGGATGGATGGATGATGGATGATGGATGGATGGATGGATGATGGATGGATGATGGATGGATGATGGATGGATGGATGGATGATGGATGGATGGATGGATGATGGATGGATGATGGATGGATGATGGATGGATGGATGATGGATGGATGGATGGATGATGGATGGATGGATGGATGGATGATGGATGGATGGATGGATGATGGATGGATGGATGGATGGATGATGGATGGATGGATGGATGATGGATGATGGATGGATGGATGATGGATGATGGATGGATGGATGGATGGATGATGGATGGATGGATGGATGATGGATGGATGGATGGATGATGGATGGATGGATGGATGATGGATGATGGATGGATGGATGGATGATGGATGGATGATGGATGATGGATGGATGGATGATGGATGATGGATGGATGATGGATGATGGATGGATGGATGATGGATGATGGATGGATGGATGATGGATGATGGATGGATGGATGATGGATGATGGATGGATGATGGATGATGGATGATGGATGATGGATGGATGATGGATGGATGGATGATGGATGGATGGATGATGGATGGATGATGGATGATGGATGGATGATGGATGATGGATGGATGATGGATGGATGATGGATGGATGGATGATGGATGGATGGATGATGGATGATGGATGGATGGATGGATGGATGATGGATGGATGATGGATGGATGATGGATGGATGATGGATGGATGGATGATGGATGATGGATGGATGGATGATGGATGGATGGATGATGGATGGATGGATGGATGATGGATGGATGGATGATGGATGATGGATGGATGGATGGATGGATGGATGATGGATGGATGGCAGGCACAGAGATGGGAAAGCCACAGAGGGTGCCCACCCCCAAACCATCCCTGGGACACCCCCGACAGACCCCTGGGGCCCTGAGATCCACAGACACCCCAGGAACTCCCATACACCCCCAGGGATCCCCCAGACCAGCCCAAGGAGCCGGGGCCACCTCAGGACCCCCCCACAGGACCCTCCTCTCAGCCAGCCCCAAGACCACCCTAAGACACCTCAACCGTACCCAGGACCCCTTCCCAGCCGGCCCCGAGATCCATGGGCACCACGAGACCCCTCCAAGAACCCTCAGAACCGCACAGCCACCGCCGGGACCCCCATCCCAGCCAGCCCCACGGCTACCCCAGACCCTCACCCCAGCCCTCTCCGGGACCCCCTTTTCCAGCCCTGCCATCCCCATTCCCATCCCTGGCATTCCCCCGAGCACCCCGGAGCCCCCCAAGCACCACCGGGACCCCCGAGCAGCCCCGGGACCCCCGAGCACCCTCAGGCCGGTGCCGCCGCCGCTGCCCCTCACCGGTAGAAGGTCTCCTCGCCCAGCGGGTTCCAGTTGGCCGTGTAACAATCCATGGCGCGGCCGGGACGGGGGAACGGGGATGGGCTGAGGGGGACGGGGACCGGGACCGGGACCGGGACCGGGATCGGGACCCGGCGGTCCCGGCGCTTCCCTCACCGCGCCACGCCCCGCGCGTCGCGCCGTGACGCCGGGCTGGGCGCCGCCATCTTGGGTGAGGGCACGGGCAGGTGAATGGGGAACCGCCGCCATCTTGGGTGAGGGCAGTGAGAAAGGGGAACCGCCGCCATCTTGGGTGAGGGCTGTTGGAAAGGGGAACCGCCGCCATCTTGGGTGAGGGCAACGAGAAAGGGGAACCGCCGCCATCTTGGGTGAGGGCACAGGCCTTGTCCCCCGAAGTGTCGCCTGTCCCCAAAGATTTCCCCTCTCCCCCAAAATCTCCGTTGTCCCCCAGTGTGTTCCCAGTTCCCCAAGAGGCCTCTTATCCCCAAAGGTGTCGCCCAAGATGTCCCCTGTCCCACAGAGGTGTCCCTCGAGGTACCCCTTCTCCCTCAGAGTGTTCGCTGTCCCCTCAGGGTGTCCTTTACCCCCAAGGGATGTCCCCATGGCCCAAGATGTCCCTTGTCACACACACTGTTCCCACAGGTCTCTCTTTATTTCCTGCTGCTGGAAATCCAGGAAGGGCCACGGAGGTACCCCCTGTGCCAGGGTGGGGATCCGGGGTGGGGGGGGTGCTATGGCGGTGCTTCATGTGCCAGGGTTGGAGTGCTGTGGTGGAGTGCCGGGGCCGGGGGTGCCAGGACAGTGCCAGGCCGGGGTGCCAGGGCAGTGCCACACGTCCTGGTGTCACGGTGCCAGGGCAGTGCCAGGCTGGGGTGCCAGGACAGTGCCAGGCCGGGGTGCCAGGGCAGTGCCACACGTCCTGGTGTCACGGTGCCAGGGCAGCACCAGGCCGGGGTGCCAGGACAGTGTCACACGTCCTGGTGTCACGGTGCCGAGGACAGTGCCAGGCCGGGGTGCCAGGGCAGTGCCAGGCTGGGGTGCCAGGGCAGTGCCAGGGCAGTGCCAGGCTGGGGTGCCAGGGCAGTGCCACATGTCCTGGTGTCACAGTGCCAGGGCAGTGCCAGGCCAGGGTGCCAGGGCAGCGCCAGGCCAGGGTGCCAGGGCAGCGCCAGGCCGTGGTGCCACGGTGCTGCTTCACGTCCTGTGATCGTGGCGCTGTGCCAGTGCTGCTGTGCCAGGACTGGGGTCGGAGCGACGGGGTCGCGTCCCGGGGCCGGGTTTGGGGTGCCATAGCAGTGCCAGGGATCGCGGGCAGCGGCGGTGCCAGGGTTCGGGTGCCACGGCGACGCCTCACGTCCCGGGCTCACGGCGCCGCGTGCCAGCTTTGGGGCGCCGCGCCGGACCCTCCGCGCGGCGCCGCCCGGGCCCTACTTATGGGCGTCCCCCAGGTCACAGCGGTAGTGAAAGATCTGGAAGTTCAGCAAGGTGCCCAGCAGCGAGGGGTACGAGGTGCCCACCCTGCGGAAGCCCTGCCCCTCGTAGAGCCGCTGCGCCGCCACCTGCACCATGGAGGTGCTGAGCACCACGGCGCCGTACCCGCGGGCGCGGGCGAACGCCAGCACCTCCCGGCACAGCGCCCGCGCCAGCCCGCGGCCGCGGTGCTCCCGGCTCACCGACATCCTCTTCAGCTCCAGCTCGCCGCGGCCCGCGGGCACCGCCGCCACCATGCCCGCCACGGCGCCGCCCTCCTCGGCCACCCAGAAGCGGCGGTCGGGCGGGCGCAGGTACGTGCCGGGCACGTCGCACAGGTCGGTGCCCAGCGCCTCGCGCACGTACTCGGCGCTGAGCGAGCGCACCAGCACCCAGAGCAGCACCAGCGCCAGCGCCACCGCGCCCAGCCCCAGCACCCAGGAGCCGGCGGCCGCCCGCGCGGCCACGAACACGGCCAGCAGCGCCAGGCGCACCCGCGCCGCCCGCAGCACCTGCCGGAAGCCGGCCGGAGCGTGCTCCAGGATGCCGCGGGCGAACAGCGCCCGCACGGCCTCGTAGTCCTGCTCCTGGTACTGCCGGATGCGGAACGACGCCATGGGGGCACCTGCGGGGCGGCACGGACAGCGGTTAGGGCGGTGCCGCGGCGGGGATGGGCAGCGGGAAAGGGATCCTGGGGTGGTACGGGGGGGTCAGGGACAGCCAGAGTGTCCCCAGACCCATCCCTGGCAAGGAACAAGGGGTCAGGGCAGTGCCCACCCTCACAGGGACCCCCAGGATAATGCCCCAGACCCATCCCTGGGGTGGCACAAGGGGTCAGGGCAGTGCCCACCCTCACAGAGATCCCCAGACCCATCCTGGCATGGAACAAGGGGTTATGGCTGTATCATGGACAGGGACCCCCAGACTCATCCCTGGGGTGGCACAGGGGGTCAGGGCAGTGCCCACCTTCACAGGGACCCCCAGCGTGCCCCCAGACCCATCCCTGGCAAGGAACAAGGGGTCCGGGCAGTGCCCACCCTCACAGGGACCCCCAGGATAGCCCCAGACCCATTCCTGGGGTGGTACAAGGGGTCAGGGCAGTACCATGGACAAGGACCCCCAGACCCATCCCTGGGGTGGCATGGGGGGTCAGGGCAGTGCCCACCCTCACAACGACCCCCAGGGTGCCCCCAGACTCATCCCTGGCATGGAAGAAGGGGTCAGGGCTGTCCTATGGATGGGGACCCCCAGACCCATCCCTGGGGTGGCACGGGCGGGTCAGGGCAGTGCCAATGCTGCTCCCACCCGGGGGTTCCCCATAAACAAGGGGAAAAAAGTGGGGGGGGTCCCTTCCCCTTCCCCCTCAGGGGTTCCTCCCCCGCCCCAGCTGGGCAGGGGCTTTACCTGGCACAGCGGGGGTGGGCAGCACGGGCACCGGGCAGGGGCACAGGGGAACAGCTGCAGGATCCCCCCCCTCCCCGGGACCCTGGCACTCACCGGGAGCCACGGCACGACCCGCCCCGGGCAAAGGTGGGCACAGCGTGGGCACCGTGCCGTGCCCGTGACAGAGCAGGACAAAGGGCCCGGGGGGGCACGGGGACAGCAGGGACAGGAGGGGACAGCAGGGGACAGGATGGGACAGGAGGGGACAGGAGGGGCAGGAGGGGCAGGAGGGGCATGAGGGGACAGGAGAGGCAGGAGGGGACAGGAGGGGCAGGAGGGGCATGAGGGGACAGGAGAGGCAGGAGGGGACAGGAGGGGCAGGAGGGGACAGGAGGGGACAGGAGGGGCAGGAGGGGCATGAGGGGACAGGAGAGGCAGGAGGGGCATGAGGGGACAGGATGGGACAGGAGGGGCAGGAGGGGACAGGAGGGGCAGGAGGGGCATGAGGGGACAGGATGGGACAGGAGGGGACAGGAGGGACAGGAGGGGACAGGAGGGGCAGGAGGGACAGGAGGGACAGGAGGGGACAGGGGGGGACAGGAGGGGAACAGGAGGGACAGGAGGGACAGGAGGGGACAGGAGGGGAAGGAGGGGCCAGGAGGGGAAGGAGGGGCAGGAGGGGACAGGGGGGGCAGGAGGGGACAGCGGGGGACAGGAGGGGACAGGGGGGGCAGGAGGGGACAGCGGGGGACAGGAGGGGACAGGGGGAACAGGAGGGGCACACGGGCACAGCCCCCCCCCCCGCGGGCTTGGGGGCCAGAGCCAGGCTGGGCACGGCGAGGGGGGTCCCCAAAATGCCCCAAACCCCGCGCTGAGGGAGGTGCCCGACCCCAAACACCCCCCCCCCAAAAAAAAAAAATAAAACCCTCCCGGCCGCCCCCCCCACCTGCTGCTCCCGGCGCTGTCGCTCCTCAAAGCGGGACCGGCGGCTCTGCGGCTCCTCGGGGCAAACCGGGGGGGTCCCTCAGCGCCCGTGGGGGGCTCGGTGACCCCCCCAGCCCCGCGCCGAGGGGCTTTTTTTGGGGGGGGGGTGTCTTTGTTTCCCGCACCCCGCAGCCCGGCCTGTGCCTGGAAGACGCCGGATGCGTTCAGCCCATCGTTCTGCGGCGCTTAGAGTGGGGGGGTCGGGCAGGTTTTGGGGGGGCTCCGGTGGCAGTACGTGGTGGGGGGGGGGGGGGGACACCCCCAATTCGTGCCGTGGCCAGGCCGGCGGAGGCTCGGGCGGCGCGGCGAGCGCAGGCGCCGAGCGGGAAGCGCTGCCCCTGCCGACGGTGCCTTAAAGCGATGGCGGAAAGTTCTGGGGTGACCGAGGGGGGATTTGGGGGAGTCCCGGGCGGGGGGAGGGGGACACTGCACGGGACCCCCGTCGCCCCCCCAAATCCCCGCGATGGGGCAGCAGTGGATGGCTACGGTGAAGTGGGGCGGGGGTGCAGTTTGGGGACCCCCAGGCCATGCCCAGGGTGACCCCAGGGGGATGGGGGGGTCCCCATGGTGGTGATCGCCCCCCCAGCCCCGTGCCGGAGCCTCCCCGGGGGGCGTCACGGGGGTCCCGGGGACAGCCCTTAATTTGGGGAGGGGGGTCCCTGCAGCAGCCACCTGCCCCGCGGGGGACATGGTGGCATCAGCGGGGCACAGCCCCCCGTCCTTCAGGACACCCCAACCCCTTTTTTGTACCCTACAACCCCTCATTGTCCCCTCAGTGTCCCCTCATGTCCCCCCAGTGTCCCCTCATGTCCCCTCAGTGTCCCCGAGCCCCCTCAGTGTCCCCTCAGTGTCTCCCCGTGTCCCCCCGTGTCCCCTCAGTGTCCCCTCAGGACCCTCAGTGTCCCCTCATGTCCCCCCCGTGTCCCCTCAGTGTCCCCGAGCCCCCTCAGTGTCCCCTCATGTCCCCCCGTGTCCCCTCAGTGTCCCCTCAGTGTCTCCCCGTGTCCCCCCGTGTCCCCTCAGTGTCCCCTCATGTCCCCTCAGTGTCCCCTCATGTCCCCTCAGTGTCCCCTGTGTCCCCTCAGTGTCCCTTCATGTCCCCCCCGTGTCCCCTCATGTCCCCTCACGTCCCCCCGAGCCCCCTCAGCGTCCCCCCAGCCCCGCCCCCTTCGCGCCGCCGATTAATCTCGCATTCCATTGGCCCCCACCGCCGCCTCGCCCCGCCCCTCCCGCCGTCAGCAGCCAATAGGCGCCCAGAGATGAGGTGAGGGGTGGGACAAGCGCTCACGCGCGCATCGGGGGCGGGGTAACGGTCCACCGGGAAAGGGGGCGGGGCCGTGGAGGAGTACTCGAGGGGCGTGGCTTTGTGGGCGTGGCTTATAGTGAGTGACCGTTGCGGTGACAGAAAGGGGCGTGTCCTAACGGGGAGCGCGGCCCGGCGCGGAATTTCTATTGGTCAGCAGCGAATGGGCGGGGCTTTACCGCGGCGGCGCTATTGGAGCGCGGGGAATGGGCGTGGCCTAGTGAGGGGCGTGGCCCACACGGGGGTTTGGGGCAGGACCGAGCCCCGGTCCCGGTCCCGGTTCCGATCCCGATCCTGTTCCCATCCCCGTTCCCGGTCCCGATCCCGGTCCCGTTCCTGTTCCCGTCCCCGGTCCCGTTCCTGTTCCCGGTCCCTGTTCCTGGTCCCGTTCCTGTTCCCGTTCCCCTTCCCGTTCCCGATCCCGGTCCAGGTCCCGGTCCTGTTCCCGATCCCGGTCCCAGTCCCGGTCCCTTTCCCTTTCCCTTTCCCCTCCCCGGTCCCGTTCCCGTTCCTGTTCTCGTTCCCGATCCCGTTCCCTTTCCTGTCCCCGTCCCCCTCCCCGGTCCCGTTCCCGATCCCGTCCCCGGTCCCGTTCCCTTTCCCGTCCCCGTCCCCGTTCCCTCCGCCGCTCCAGGCCCGCAGACTCGCAGCGGCAGCGCACCCGAACTTTACTGGGAGCCGTCCCGCCCGGTGCCCGCGCCCCGCGGCCGAGCCCGCGGCCCCGGGGCCGCGCCGCTCACTGCCCGCGGCCGTGGGCGCGCAGGCGGCGGAGGCGCAGCCGCTGCAGCCGCAGGGCCGGGTCGGGGCCCGGCCGGGTCCTCCCGGGCCGGTGGCGGCCCCGCGCCCGCGCCAGGCGGAAGCTGCACGGGGTGGGAACGTTCTCGAAGTAGACCCGGCACGGCTGCGTGGCCGCCTCGTAGCCCTCGGCCCGCGCCGTCACCTCGTACTCGCCCGGGTTCAGCAGCCGCCAGTAGTCCCCGTCCGAGGCTGCGGCGGGGACGGTGTCACGCTCCTGTGTCCCCGTTCCCGTCCTCGTCCCCAGCCCCAACCCCGTTCTTGTCCCACCCCTATTCCTATTCCCGTCCCCAGTCCCATTCCTGTCCTGATCCCATCCCCATTCCCAGCCTAATCCTGCTTCCGTTGCCATCGGCAATCCCCGATCCCATCCCCCTTCCATTCCTGTCCCCATCCCCATTCCCAGCCCTATTTCCATCTGCAATCCCCGATCCCATCCCCCTTCCATCCCTGTCCCCATCCCCATTCCCAGCCCTATTTCCATCTGCAATCCCCGATCCCATCCCCCTTCCATCCCTGTCCCCATCCCCATTCCCAGCCCTATTTCCATCTGCAATCCCCGATCCCATCCCCCTTCCATCCCTGTTCCTATCCCCCTTCCATTCCTGTCCCCATCCCCTTTCCCAGCCCTATTTCCATCCCCATCTGCGATTCCCGATCCCATCCCCAAATCCCATCCCGTTCCTTTCCCTGTCCCCAGCCCTGTGCCATTCACATCCCCAATGCCATCCATTCCTGTCCCATCCCTACTCCCAACCTCATCCCATTAACTCTTCCCATCCCTGTCCCCATCCCATCCCCATTCCCAGTCTAATCCTATTTCCATCCCCATCTGCGATTCCCGATCCCAAATCCCATCTCGTTCCTTTCCCTGTCCCCGTTCCCATCCCGTCACTGTCCTTACCCCCCCTTCATTCCCAGCCTGATCCCGATCCCATTCCCACCCCAAATCCCCAAATCCCGTCCCGCAGCGTCCCGGTGTCCCCGCACCGGTGCGGACGTCGTGGTTGATGCCATCCACGGAGATGATGGCGTTGGGGATGCCCTGCTCGGTGTCACTGTCCCGGACCACGCCCTTGATCCCGCGGTGCACCTGCAGGGGGTGGGGCGGGTGGCACAGGTGTGTCCCCCCCCCTCTCCCGGTGCCACCCTCAGCGTCTGGGGACAGCCACGTCCCGCTGCCATCCTGCTGAAACCCCCACCCTGCCGTGCCCATGGCCACCCCGGAATGTCCCCAGCGTGTCACCCCCCTCCCCAAAGTCTCACAGAGACCCCTGGGGGTTCCTTGGCCCTGCCCGTGACCCAGTGTCCCCATTGTCCCAGTGACCCCAGACCCCTCCGTGTCCCCATTGTCCCACCACCCCCAGACCCCTCAGTGTCCCCATTGTCCCAGCGACCCCAGACCCCCTCAGTGTCCCCATTGTCCCAGTGACCCCAGACCCCCTCAGTGTCCCCACTGTCCCAGCACCCCCAAACCCCACCCAGTGTCCCCATTGTCCCACCAGTGTCCCCAAACCCCACCCAGTGTCCCCATTGTCCCTGTGACCCCTGACCCCCTCAGTGTCCCCATTGTCCCACCACCCCCAGATCCCGTCAGTGTCCCCATTGTCCCAGCACCCCCAGACCCCCCCTCAGTGTCCCCATTGTCCCAGCACCCCCAGACCCCCTCAGTGTCCCCATTGTCCCAGTGACCCCAGACCCCCCCAGTGTCCCCATGTCCCCAATCCCCCATCCTGGACCCCCCCATTCCCCACTGTCCCCCTCACCCCAGCACCCCAAACGCCCCCCAGCCCCCCCATTCCAGCCCCTCCCCACAGACACACCCGGGGTGGCTCCTGCCACCCTCGAGCCGTGTCCCCAAGCGCCGGTGCCACCCCCCGGGTGCCACCCCGTGTGCCACCTGCTCCATGAAGAGCAGCAGCGACTCGCGGTTGTTCTCCCACTCGTCGGGCAGCTCGGAGGCGTGCGGGAATTTGTCGCAGGAGAGCTCCACGGTGATCTCGAAGCAGTTGGTGTGCAGGTAGCTGAAGTCGTTCATACCTGCGGGACACGGGCGGGTGGCAGCAGGCGACACGGTGACACAAAGTCCCGCAGTGTCCCCGGGGGCCGAGCGCTGCAGGCTCTGTGTGCCGGCAGGCTCGGACCCCCAGGAGAGCTCTGCGGCCGCGGGGGAGCCTTCAAAATGCAATGAGAGAAGGAAAATTATGGGTGTGGAGTTTGGATAGAAGTGTGTGATGTCACAGGGTGGAAAACTCAGGGTTTAATATTATATATTTAAATAGTTATTATATCAGAGATATGAAACATTATATATTATATTATATTATATTATATTATATTATATTATATTATATTATATTATATTATATTATATTATATTATATTATATTATATTATATTAAAAATAATATATTATATTTGGCCTAATAAAATATATATTTGGCCTATAAAATATACAATAAAATATTGTATATTTTATTGTATTATAAAAATCATTATGTTTATATATAAATAGATATTTTTATATATTATATATTATAAATTATATATTATATATTATATATTATATATATAACATTATATTATATAATATTGTATTATATTACATTATATTATATTATATTATATTATATTATATTATATTACTAATAATATATAATATTTGGCCTAATAATATATATATATTTGGCCTATAATATATATAATAAAATATAATATTATAAAAATTATAATATTTATATATAAATATATATTTATATATAATATATAATATATTATATATAATATAACATTATATTATATTATATTATATTATATTATATTATATTATATTATATTATATTATATTATACATAATAATATATATAATATATTTTATATATTATAGATTATAGATTATAGATATTATTTTTATATTTATATTATATAAAATATATATTATTGTATATAATATATATTACACTGTATTATAATATTATACACTAAAATAGATATAGTACTATATATTATAATATTATATAATATATATTCTCTAATAATATATAATATATTAATATATTATATATCATATATATTTATATATAAATATATATTATATAGAATATGTATTTATATATATATTTAATATAAAGTTTTATAATACAGTGATATATATAAAGCAAAATAGAAGTTTTAGGGCAGAGACCGGTCCTTTTCCACCTTCTTCTCCATGGGTTTGGGTGGTTTTGTGTAATTGGATAAAAAAATCCACATTGCAAGTCACAGGTTAGTGAGTTAAAAATAAAAATAATTTAGGTGTCACTTCCTAATTAGAGAGTTTATCCTTAAAGAGCCTTGCAGAGAGAGAGAGATGGGGCTCCACTTTTAACTTGTTGGAGTGAAGTGCTGCAAAATTCAGTTTATGAGACTCTGGCAGAGATGAGAACGGAAAAACATCGGAGTCCGAACGGGAAATCCCATCTCACACATGAACCAAAAACCCCAAAAATCCAAAAATCCCCCCTCACTGCCACCCACCTGTGCCACCTGAGCTGTGTCCCACTCACTGCCACCTGAGCTGTGTCCCACTCACTGCCACCTGAGCTGTGTCCCACTCACTGCCACCTGTGCCACCTGCGCCCAGTGTCCCCACTCACTGCCACCTGAGCTCAGTGCCCCACTCACTGCCACCTGCGCCCAGGGTCCCCACTCACTGCCACCCACCTGTGCCACCTGCGCCCAGGGTCCCACTCACTGCCACCTGAGCTCAGTGTCCCACTCACTGCCACCTGCGCCCAGGGTCCCCACTCACTGCCACCCACCTGTGCCACCTGCGCCCAGGGTCCCACTCACTGCCACCTGAGCTCAGTGTCCCACTCACTGCCACCTGAGCTCAGTGTCCCACTCACTGCCACCTGCGCCCAGGGTCCCCACTCACTGCCACCCACCTGTGCCACCTGAGCTGTGTCCCACTCACTGCCACCTGTGCCACCTGAGCTCAGTGTCCCACTCACTGCCACCAGTGTCACCTGTGCCCAGTGTCCCTGCTCACTGCCACCGTGTGCAACCTGCGCCCAGTGCCCCACTCACTGCCACCTGAGCTCAGTGTCCCACTCACTGCCACCCACCTGTGCCACCTGAGCTCAGTGTCCCACTCACTGCCACCTGAGCTGTGTCCCACTCACTGCCACCTGAGCTCAGTGTCCCCACTCACTGCCACCTGTGCCACCTGAGCTCAGTGCCCCACTCACTGCCACCTGTGCCACCTGAGCTCAGTATCCCTGCTCACTGCCACCCACCGTGTGCCACCTGAGCTGTGTCCCACTCACTGCCACCTGTGCCACCTGAGCTCAGTGTCCCACTCACTGCCACCTGAGCTGTGTCCCACTCACTGCCACCTGTGCCACCTGAGCTCAGTGTCTCACTTGCTGCCACCTGTGCCACCTGAGCTCAGTGTCCCACTCACTGCCACCTGAGCTGTGTCCCACTCACTGCCACCTGTGCCACCTGAGCTCAGTGCCCCACTCACTGCCACCTGAGCTCAGTGTCCCCACTCACTGCCACCTGTGCCACCTGAGCTGTGTCCCACTCACTGCCACCTGAGCTCAGTGTCCCACTCACTGCCACCTGTGCCACCTGCGCCCAGGCTCCCCACTCACTGCCACCCACCTGTGCCACCTGAGCTGTGTCCCACTCACTGCCACCTGTGCCACCTGAGCTCAGTGTCCCCCTCACTGCCAGCCACCTGTGCCACCTGAGCTCAGTGTCCCACTCACTGCCAGCCACCGTGTGCCAGTTGGCGCCGTTGATGATGTTGCCGAAGCGCGTGAAGTCGTCGTAGTGGCACGGCCGGCGCTCGCCGCTGGCCATGGCCAGGTTGGCGGTGGCGTAGACGGTGGCCAGCCACCGGAAGACGCCGTCGTCGGGCGTGGGGGTCAGCTCCTGCGCCTTCCAGTAGGTGCGGCTCATGTCGAAGGGGTAGGTGACCACCAGCTCGCCGCCGTGCAGGTTGGCGCTCAGCACGAACGGGTAGCGCTGCATCCACGCGATCACCGCCCGCGTCTCCGGGGCCACCTGCGCGGTGACACCGCTGTCACCCGTGTGTCTCGGGCCACCCACGCGGTGACAATGCTGTCACCCGTGCCACTGGGGCCACCCGCGCAGTGACAATGCTGTCACACACGTGTCTGGGGCCATCTGCGTGGTGACACTGCTGTCACACATGTGTCTCGGGCCACCCGCGCAGTGACATCGCTGTCACACACGTGTCTGGGGCCATCTGCGTGGTGACACTGCTGTCACACACGTGTCTCGGGCCACCCGTGCAGTGACATCGCTGTCACCTGTGTATCTCGGGCCACCCACGTGGTGACACCGCTGTCACCCGCGTCTCTGGGGCCACCCACGTGGTGACACCACTGTCACCCGCGTCTCTGGGGCCATCTGCGTGGTGACACCGCTGTCACCCGCGTCTCTGGGGCCACCCCTGTGGTGACACCACCGTCACCCGTGTCACTGGGGCTATCTGTGCGGTGACACCGCTGTCACACACGTCTCTGGGGCCACCCGCGCGGTGACACCGCTGTCACCCGTGTATCTCAGGCCACCCATGCGGTGACATGCTGTCACCTGCGTCTCCAAGGCCACCCATGTAGTGATGCCGCTGTCACCCGCACCACCAAGGCCACCCATGCAGTGACACCAACATCACCCGTGCTACCAGGGCCACCTGTGCGGTGACACTGCTGTCACCCATGCCATTGGGGCCACCCGCGCGGTGACACCGCCATCACCCGTGCCACTGGGGCCAACTGTGTGGTGACGCCACTGTCACCCACATCTCTGAGGCCACCCATGCAGTGACACCGCTATTGCCCACATCTCTGGGGCCGCCTGCGTGGTGACACCGCTGTCACCTGCATCTCCGGGGCCACCCCATGTGGTGACACTGTTGTCACACGTGTCTCCAGGGCCACCCATGCAGTGACACTGCTGTCGCCCGTGTCTCTGGGGCCACCCACGCAGTGACACCGCTGTCACCTGCGTCGCTGGGGCCACCCACGCAGTGACACCGCTATTGCCCGCATCTCTGGGGCCGCCTTTGTGGTGACACCGCTGTCACCTGCATCTCCGGGGCCATCCCATGCAGTGACACCGCTGTCACCCGCGTCGCTGGGGCCACCCATGCAGTGACACCGCTGTTGCCCACATCTCTGGGGCCGCCTGCGCGGTGACACCGCTGTCATCTGCATCTCCGGGGCCACCCATGCAGTGACACCACTGTCACCTGCGCCGCCGGGGCCACCTGTGTGGTGACACTGCTGTCACCCACATCTCCGGAGCCACCCATGCAGTGACACCGCTGTTGCCTGCATCTCTGGGGCTGCCTGTGTGGTGACACCGCTGTCACCCGCGTCTCTGAGGCCACCCCATGCGGTGACACCGCTGTCACCCGCGCCTCGTGGCTGCAGGTGCCGCTCTGGGCTGGGCGGGTTCAGCCCCGGTGCAGCCCCGTGGGAGGGCAGCACCACCCCGGTGGACTGGGAGGGGTTTTGGGGGTTTTTGAGGCGTTTTAGGGGGGATTCAGGGACATTTTGAGGGGTCCTGGGGTCTCATCCCAATGTGACAGGATGAGGGGTTTGGGGTCTCACCCTGATGTGATAGGATGGGGGGTTTGGGGTCTCACCCCAATGTCATAAAATGGGGGCTTTGGGTTCTCACCCTGATAGGATGGGGGGGTTTGGGGTCTCACCCTGCTGTGATAGGATGGGGGTTTGGGATCTCACCCTGATAGGATGGGGTTTTGGGGTCTCACCCTGATAGGATGGGGGTTTTGGGGTTTCAACCTGATAGGATGGGGGTTTGGGGTCTCACCCTGCTGTGACAGGATGGGGGTTTTGGGGTCTCACCCCAATGTGACAGGATGGGGGGTTTGGGATCTCACCCTGATAGGATGGGGGTTTTGGGGTTTCACACTGATAGGATGGGGGTTTGGGGTCTCACCACGGTGCCAGCCCAGGAGGATGGGGGTTTGGGGGGTGTTTTGGGGGGGTTTTGGGGGGGTTTTGGGGTCTCACCGTGGCGTTGGCGAAGGTGTAGTACTCGGGGATGGGGATGTAGTGGTTGGGGAACTCGTGGGGCACCAGGTCGTTGTCCTCGGCGTCCCACAGCGCCGTGTTCAGGTCAGCGAAGTTGTGGTTGAGGTCGATGCCCTCGTACGTCCAGCGGCCCATGGCCCATCCCGCCAGCTCCGAGCCCTGGGGGGGCACCGCGGGCACCGGGGTGGGCACCGGGATCGGCACCAGGATCACCAGGATGGGCACTGGGATCACCAGGATCACCGGGATGGGCACTGGCATGGGCACTGGGATCACCAGGATCACCGGGATGGACACTGGGATCATCAGGATGGGCATTGAGATGGGCACTGGGATCACCAGGATGGGCCCTGGCATGGGCACTGGGATCACCAGGATCACCGGGATGGGCACTGGGATCACCAGGATCACTGGGATGGGCACTGGGATCACCAGGATGGACACCGGGATCACCAGGATCACCAGGATGGGCACTGGGATGGGCACTGGGATCACCAGGATCACTGGGATGGACACTGGGATCACCAGGATCACCGGGATGGCCACCGTGGTCATTGGGATGGGCACCAGGATGGGCACTAGGATCATGAGGATGGGCACTGGGATGGGCACCGGGATCACCAGGATGGGTACCAGGATCAGCAGGATGGGCACTGGGATGGGCACCAGGATCACTGGGATGGGTACCAGGATCACCAGGATCACCGGGATGGACACTGGGATGGGCACTGGGATGGACATTGACATGGGCACCGTGGTCACCGGGATGGGCACTGGAATGGGCATTGACATGGGCACTGCGGTCACCGGGATGGGCACTGGAATGGGCATTGGGGATCACCAGGATCACTGGGATGGACTCCGGGTTGGACATGGAGATGGGCACTGGGATGGACATTGGGCTGGGCACCGGAATGATTGGGATGGGCACTGGGATGGGCACCAGGATGGACACTGGGATGGACACTGGGATGGACACTGGGATGGGCACCGGGATGATTGGGATGGGCACTGGGATGGACACTGGGATGGACACCCGGATGATTGGGATGGACATTGGGACGATTGGGATGGGCACCAGGATGGACACTGAGATGGACACTGGGATGGGCACCAGGATGGACACTGGGACATTTGGGATGGGCACCGGGATGATTGGGATGGCACTGGGATGGGCACCCTACCAGCTTGTAGGCGGTCTCGTAGCCGTCGGGGTTCATGGAGGGCAGCAGGTGGATGCGCGTGCCCGTCACCAGCTGCACCACGCGGGGGTTGCCCAGCCGGAATTCCCGGCACAGGAATTCCATCAGGTTCAGCAGCAGCTCCCGGCCCAGCACCTCGTTCCCGTGCATCCCGGCCACGTAGCGGAACTCCGGCTCTCCTGGAGGGGCCCTGGTCACTGTCCCCATGTCCCTGCACCAGCCTGGGTGTCCCTGTCCCCAGGATGCTCCTCCAACAGCCTGGGTGGCCCTGTCCCCATCCTGGGTGTTCCTGGTCACCCTGTCCCCATCCATCTGCACCACCCTGAGTGTCCTTGGTCACCCTGTCCCTAAGTCCCTGCACCTCCCTGGGTGTCCCTGGTCACTGTCCCCATGTCCCTGCACCAGGCTGAGTGTCCCTGTCCCCATCCTGGACCAGTCTGGGTGTCCCTGTGTCCCCATCCTCATCCTGGGCATTCCTGGTCACTCTGTCCCCATCTCCCTGCACCGCTCTGGGTGTCCCTGGTCACTGTCCCCATGTCCCTGCACCAGGCTGGGTGTCCCCATCCCCGTCCTGGACCAGTGTGGGTGTCCCTGTGTCCCTGTCTCCATCCTGGGTGTTCCTGGTCACCCTGTCCCCTGTCCCTGCACCACGCTGGGTGTCCCTGTGTCCCCTTCCCCATCCTGGGTGTCCCTGTGTCCCCATCCTGCACCACCCTCAGTGTCCCTGTGTCCCCAGCCACCCTGTGCCCCCATCCTTCACAGGTCTGGGTGTCCCTTGTGTCCCCAACTCCATTCCTGGGCATCCCTTGCCATGCTGGGTGGCCCAGTCACCCCATCCTGAGCCAGCCAGGGTGACAGTGCCCACCCTCCTACACCAGCCCTGGTGACACTGCCCACCCCCCTGCACCAGCCTGGCCATCCCTGGTGACCCCCTCCTCATCCTGGGCACCCCCCGCCACCCCATCCCCGCCTGGGCATCCCTGGGCGCTGTCCCCACGCCCATCGTGCCCCACCCGAGCTGTCCCCAGCTGTCCCCAGCTGTCCCCCCCCGGTACCCACCGACTTCGTGCTGCCCGGGGTTGTCCGAGATCTCCATCACGTAGAGGCGCAGCCCGCGGGAGCTCTGCCCGATGCTGTACACGCGGGTGATGTCGGGGCACTCCTCGCTCACCCTCTTCATCAGCTGCGGGTGGTGGCACCGTCAGGGACACGCCGAGGTGGCACAGCCCCCCCCCCGGCCCCGCGCCGCGCCGCCCTCGGGGACACCCTGGGGACACGGAGGGGTGAGTGGCACCTTTCTCATCTCCTTGTAGTTGTGGTGGCGGAAATCCAGCTGCGATTCGGGTGGGGCCGGCGGGTGCCAGGCGTGGGCATCGCTGGGGTCTGCGGGGACACCGAGGGGACACGGCGGGGGGGGGGGACACGGTCAGGGACAGCGAACAGCCCAGACCGCCACTCTGGCGACAGCGCCGGCGGCGAGCGGCCGCGCCGGGCGCTGCTGGGGCGGCGTGTGGCGAGCCGGGGGAGAGCCGGCGGGTCCCCCCGGGGCAGGGGACAGCCAGCGGGTCCCCCCGGGGCAGGGGACAGCCGGCGGGTCCCCGCGGGGCAGGGGACAGCCGGGGGCACCCACCGGGCACGGGGCAGCCCAGCACCTCGGCCCGCAGGCAGACGGTGCCGTTGGGGAACCAGCTCTGGGGGTTGATGCGCAGGAAGCGCCCCACGAGCGGCGAGGGCAGCAGGTTCAGCACCGGCGTCTCGGGGTCTTTGTTGGCGGGGAACACCTGCAGGGGACACGAGGGGACAGGAGGGGACACGAGGGGTCAGGGAGAGCCGCCCGTGTGGCTCCAGGGGTGCCAGGCGCTGCCCGCTCCCCTCCAGCCCGTAACGAGGAGCGGGCACGGCCGGGGGCAGAGCCCGGGTGGGGCCGCGGGCGCTGCTCGGACACCAAAGGCACCAGGGATGGGCACAGGGAGCCCCAAATCTGCTCCTGGCATGGGTCAGGCAGGGGGACCCCAAAATCCACCCCTGGCATGGAGATCCCCAAACCTGATCCTGGTATAGCCCTGACACAGCGACCCCCAAATCCACCCCTGGCACAGGGATCCCCAAATCCACCCCTGACACAGGGATCCCCAAATCCACCCCTGACACAGGGACCCCAAATCCACCCCTGGCACAGGGATCCCCAAATCCACCCCTGACACAGGGACCCCAACCCATCCTGTCCTAGGGACCCCAAATCCACCCTCAGCACAGGGGCCCCAAACCCACTGAGCACAGGGACCCCAAACCCAGCCCTTGCAGAGGGACCCCAAACCCACCTCAGCAAAGGGACCTCAAATCCAACTTCTGCACAGAGACCCCAAACCCATCCTTGGCACAGGAACCCCAAACCTACCCATGGCATAGGAACCCCAAAGCCATCCATGGCACAGGGACCCCCAAATCCCCCCTCAGCACAGAGACCCCAAACCCAGCCCTGGCACAGAGACCCCAAGCCCATCCTTGGCACAGGAACCCCAAACCCATCCTTGGAAGGAACCCCAAACTCATCCATGGCACAGGGACCCCAAAACCATCCTTGGCACAGCAACCCCAAAATCCATGTCACAGGGACCCCAAACTCCTCCATGCCACAGGGACCCCAAACCCACCCTGAGCACAGCAACCCCAAACCCAGCCCTGGCACAGAGACCCCAAACCCTCCCCAGCTCCAGGCCGCCCTGCTCGCCCCCGGTGCCACGCCACACCCAGGCGTGTCCCCGTGTCCCCACGGCCGTGCCAGGGGGGCTGGCAGGTGCCCAGGCGGGGACAAGCAGCCTTTGTGCTGGGGGGAAGCGCTGCAGGGTGCCCGGCGGGGCCAGGCCAAGGGCAACAGAGCCCGGGCACGGTGCCAGCTGGCACGGGCACCCCGGGATGGGCTCCCCTCCCTGGGGTGGTTAACCCACTGTGGTTAACGCCCTACCCAGCGTGGTTATCCCACCTGGCACGGTTAACCATGGCATAATTAACCCAGGCCTAATTAAGCCCCCTGGCAGGGTTATCCCCCATTATAATTAACCCTGGCATAAATAATTAACCCCCCTGGCATTGTTACCCCCCTGGCATGGTTAACTCTTGGAATGGTTAAACCAGCTGGCACAATTAACCCCACCACAATTAACCCCTAGTGTAATTAACCCTGGCCTAACTAACCCCTCTGGCATCATTATGCACCTGGCACAATTAACCCCACCACAATTAACCCCCAGCATAATTAACCCTGCCCTAATTAACCCCACCCTGGCATCATTATCCCCCTGGCACAATTAACCCCCGAGCATCATTAACCTCCTCACCACGCTCATCATTAGCTCCCAGGTGATTCCTGCCCCCCTGGCACTGTCACCTCCCCATGTCCCCACCCTGTGTGGGGATGCCACCCCCGGTGCCACCCCCGGTGCCACCCACCGCCTCCTCGGTGCCGTTGCGGCTCGGCAGCCACGCGTGCGAGTCGTTGCTGACCTGCACCTTGTAGGATGTCACCCAGTCGTACCTGTGGGGCACAGGGCGGGTCAGGGGGGTCCCCCACGCTGTCCCCGTGTCCCCCTTGTCCCCTTACGTCCAGATGGAGTTGAGGCCCTGGGTGACCACGCCGGTGAAGCGGGTGAGGCGCCGGGCGTCCACCTCCAGCCACTGCTCCGTGTCCTCGTGCCCCGCGCACCAGCCACCGTCGTAGAAGTCGCCGTCGTAGAGCCCTGACTGCGGGGAGGGGAGGGGACACGCACAGGGACACGGCCCCACCGCCCGCCGTGCCCCCGAGCCCGGCGTGGCACCGGGGTGGTGGCACCGGGACCACGGGGAGCCACACGGGAGGGAGAGGGCGGAGCTGGAGAGCGCCCGGGACACTCGCGGGCCATGAAGATGCCACGAACTGGCCACAAAATGCCACAAATGTGCCATGAAGATGTCACGGGCTGGCCACAAATGTGCCATGAAGATGCCATGGACTGGCCACAAAATGCCACAAATGTTCCATGAAGATGCCACGGACTGGCCACAAAATGCCACAAATGACACGAAGATGCCACCCCTACCCTGCGTTTGCCATGCACTTGCCACACCCACGTGCCACATGTTGTAGAGGTGACATCCAAACATCCTCCCAGCTTGGCACACCTCGGCACGCTCCTTGCACACCTTGGCACATTCCTGGCACACTCCTGGCATGTCCTGGCACACTCCAGCACACCCTGGCATGCTCCTGGCACCCCCTCTCACATTCCTGGCACACTCCTGGCCCACTCTGGCACACCTAGCCCGTTCCTGGCACACACCCTGGCACCCCTGGCAGTACCTGGATGTTGAGGCGGCCGCGGTGCGCGCCCAGCCCGTGCCGCTTGTGGCTCGATGCCCGGAGCTGCGTGTCCAGCACCCGCAGGGACTCCAGCCCCAGGGGGGGGCACGCTGGGGACACAGCGGGGACCGCGTCACACAGGGAGCCCTGAGCGGCCGGGGCTGTCCCCACCCCGTGTCCCCACCGAGCGGTGCCATGGGGACCACGGTTCAACACCCCAAACCCCGGGTGCCCCCCAGGTGCCCCCGGGTGCCCCCCAGGTGTCCCCAGGACACGGCCAGCTCCGTGCGCAGGTGACAACGCCCGGGCCACCCGCACCCAGCGCACGTACAGGGCTCCTGCGGAGCTGCCGGAGCCTCCGGCTTCTTCCTCAGCACCTTCTTCTTCACCACCTTCTTCCTCACCACCTTCCTCCTCCTCACCGCCACCGTGGTCACCTTGGGCGCCGGGGCTGCGAGGGGACACGGGGATGCCAGGGAAGGGGGCAGGGAACAGCCTGGCACCCCGTTTCCCCCCCCCACGAACCCCTTTTTGCACGCTGCGCCCCCCGACCCCTCCCGCTCCTACCTGTGACCGCGGGGTCCCCGTCCCGCAGCCCCCCGCGCCGGGAGGGGCCGGGGCTGGGGGGGGTCGCGCTGCCCCGCACCGGGGGGGCCGTGCTGCCCTTCGGGGGTCCCGTCGTGGTGCTGCTCCTCGAGGGGGCGGCCGTGGTGCCCTTCGGAGGGGGCACCCCGCTGGCTTTGGGGGGTCCCGCCGTGGTGCCCTTCCAGGGGGGCGTCTCGCTGCTTTTAGGGGCTCCCCTGGCGATGGCCTTCGTGGGGGACACCCCGCTGGCTTTGGGGGGTCCCGTCGCGCTGCCCTTTCTGGGGGACAGCCCGCTGGCGGTGCCCTTCGTCGGGGACACCCCGCTGGCTTTGGGGGTCCCGCTGGCCGTGCCCACCCCCGTGCCGCGGAGCCGGCCGGGCTGGGGGGGCGCGGCGCGGGCGGGGGGCGGCGGGGGGCCCAGCAGGAGCAGCAGCAGCAGCAGCAGCGGGGCGAGGGGCGACCCCGGCATGGCCGCGGCCCTGCCGGTCCCTGCCCGCTCCTGCCGGTCCCTGCCCGCTCTTGGTCCCGGTCCCGGCCCCTCCCCGCCCCCCGCCCCCTCACGCCCGGCCGCGACCCCCGCCCGCTCCCCGCCCGCTTCCTGCCCGGGACCCCCGCCTGCCCCCGGCGCGGCTCCTGCCCGGACCCCTGCCCGCCTCCTCCCGCCCCTGCCCGGGACCCCCGGCCGCGCCCCGCCCGCCCCGCCCCGTTACACGGCCCCGTTCCGCTCCCCGTGTCACCGCACCCCACGAACGGGGGACACCGGGTCCCGCCCGCTCACCGGCGGGCCTTGACCTGTGTCCTCACCGTGTCCCCGCTGTCCCATCACCGTGTCCCGCTGTCCCCTCACTGTTATCCCCGCTGTCCCCAGCCCCCCGCAGTGTCCCCACTGTCCCATCGCCACGTAGCGAGTGGCCCGGGGGTCTGCGGGGGCTCCTCCCGCCGCAGCGGCGGCGTCGCCGGCCGAGCCCGGGGACCCGGGAGGTCCCGGAGCCGCCGGTGCGGGCGGAGCGGGGCCGAACCCGGCGGCGGGGGGCGGTGCCCGGCCCCGACCCCTCGGGGGTGCCCCGGGTGGGACTCGGGGTGCGGGTCCCAGTGCTGGGTCTGGGTCCTGGCGCTGCCCCCACCCCGAATGAACTTTCCCGGCTTGACTTTCCCTTCTTTTATTGGGATTTCCCGCGGGCGCGGAGCGGGCAGCGCAGCGCAGCTGCCGCCGGTGCCATCCCCGTCCCTTGTCCTCATCCCTGTCCCCCTGGGGGTGTCCCAGAGCCCTGCCGGGCTGGGGAGGGAGGGGGACAGGCCCCTCTGGCTCTGCGCACTGCTCCGGGATCCGTGGGATCCGCGTCACGCGGGAATGCTCCTTCGCCATCCCAGGGGAGCGGGGGACAGGGGGGACAGCGGGGCCGGCCCAGGGGCCGGAGCATTCCGTGCCCAGTTCCAAGGGCTGGATGCTGGGATGGGTTTTGTCCCGGGCCGAGGCAGCTCCTGCCTTCTGTCGAGGCTCTGGCGCGGGCCCAGGAGGGGCGGCCGTGCCCCGGCCCCGCGTGACGGCTCTTTCGAGGTTTGCAGAATTCCCGGCCCCGCTCCTGGCGCCGTTCCCGGCTCCAAGGCGCACCCGGCCCCGATTCGCGCTGGCTCAGCACTTCCCGGGATGTCAGGAATTTCCTGGTGCAGCGCCCGCGGCTGCCAGATCCCGCTTGGAGATGCCTTAAAGGCGCCGTGGCTGTTCCCGGCAGGAATCCTAGCGGGAAGCTGCTCTGGTCCCCCGCACCCCCCAGCCGGAGCGGGGTCGAAGCCACCGAGCAGTGCTGGGACAGTCCTGTCCCCTGTCCCCGTGTCCCCGAGTCCTTCCCGCAGGGATGCTCCCGACGAGTCTCTCCCAGCCCGCGCTCCAGCCTGGGATTTCACCCGGCCTGGATGAACCCCTCACGTTCTCACGGTGCCACCTCTCCAGGTGTCTCTGGGTGTCCCCAGTGTCCTTCCAGTGTCACCTGTGCCACCCGGGGGGGACAACCCCCCCTGCGCACCCCTGGTGTCGGGCGTGGCTGGGGCTGCGGCTCCAGAAGGTTCCAGAAGGTTCCAGAGGGCCTCGTGGTTGCTGGGGCGCCGGGATGTCCCGTTGTGACGCGGGAGCTGCGCCGTACCCCGATCCCAGTGTGATCCCAAAGGGTTCAGGTCCATTCCCAGGAGAGCAGCTCCCAGATCCCTCTGGAGAAGCCAAATCCCAACTGCCAGGGACAGGGGATGTTGGCCATGGAGCAGGAAGAGGGGGAATTCTGTGGTCCCCGAGGGCTGTGCCAAGGGGGACACGGCAGAGATCCACAGGGATCCCGAGGGCACGCAGAGAGATCCCAAGGGATGAGCCAGGGCAAAGTCCATGGATACAAAGATCTGCCCCAATGGCTGGACTTCATCACCCAAGAGATGTCCCACATGGAAGAATTCATCGACCAAGAGCTGTGCCAGGGGAAAGCCGGGGGAGACCAGGAACTGTGCCAAGGGCAAGTCAACGGATGCGAGGATCTGTCCCAACGGGAAGAATTCACCAACCAAGGGGAACTCAAGAGATCCCAAGAGCGGTGCCAAGGGGAAGCCAACGGATACAAAAGCGTGTCCCAATGGGAAGATCTAATCAACCAAGAGATGTCCCACATGGAAGAACTCTTCAACCAAGAGATGTCCCCCATGGAAAACTTCATTGGCCAAGAGCCGTGCCAAGGAAAAGCCAAGAGACACCAGGAACGGTGCCAAGGGAATGTCAAGGGATACAAAACTCTGTCCCAATGGGAAGACTTAATCCACCAGGAGATGTCCCAAATGGAAGGATCCATCAACCAGGAGATGTCCCAAATGGAAGGATCCATCCACCAAGAGCTGTGCCAAGGAAAAGCCAAAAGAGACCAAGAACGGCACCAAGCGAAAGTCAAAAATACAAATTTTTGATACAAAGCTCTGTCCCAATGGGAAGATTTAATCCACCAGGAGATGTCCCAAATGGAAGAATCCATTAACCACAAGATGCCCCAAAGGGAAGAATCCATCCACCACGAGACGTCCCAAATGGAAGAATTCACTGACCAAAACCCGTGCCGAGGGGACACCAAGAGACACCCAGAGCAGCGTCACGGGAACGTCAAGGGACACAAAACTGTCCCAATGGGAAGACTTCATCAGCCAAGAGATGTCCCAGTGGGAAAGACTTTCTTGACCAGGAGCTGTGCCCAGGGCGACAGAGCAGGGGGCACATCCCCGCCCACACCATCGGTGCCAGGGTCAGCGCCCTCCAGCCCTGCCCATCCTGACCTCCAGGGCCTTTCCCACACGGAGCCCGGCACTGATCCCACCGTAGAGAAGTTCAGCATTCCCAAGGAGTTAATCTGAGCTTCCCCTTCCCACCCACCTGGCTGAAGTCCACGGGGAGAAATGCTTCCCACGTGCTCCCCAAAAAGGCAGTGGGTGTTCCAAGCCCTGGCCACGGGCAAAGGAATTAAAGGAATTCCTGAATTCCTGCGGCTCTGTCGGCTGCTAATGAGCACCAGGAGGGGTTGAGTGCTCCAGGGGGGTTCCCAAGTTTGGAACTGAGACGGCTGGGGGCAGGTTGGGACTCATGGAATCACAGAATTGTTTGGGAACAACCCTCTGAGACCATCAAGACCAGCACTGCCCAGGCCACCACTGGCCGTGTCCCCAAGTGCCACATGCACAGGGCTGGTAAATCCCCCCAGGGATGGGGACTCCACCCTGCCAGGGCTGCACAGCCCTTTCCAAGAAGGAATTTTCCAAATATCCAACCTGGCACAGCTTGAGGCTGTTCCCTCTTCTCCTGTCCCTGTTCCCTGGGACCAAATCCCAGCTCGTGGCTCCAAGAATCCAGGGAGTTCTGAAGAGCCAGGAATTCCCCCCTTTTCTCCAGGCTGAGCCCCCTTTCCCAGCTCCCTCAGCTGCCCCTGGAGCTCCAGCCCCTTCCCATGACTGGATCTCCGGTGTCATCCAGAGTCACCAAACCCCAAGGAATGACCCCAAACTCAAGCCTTGGGGTAACTATACAGTAAGAACATTTATTTTCTGGAGACACCTGGAACAGTCCCTCCCACGTCGGATGATCGGAGATGCAAATCCAACCCTCTCCTGCTTTGGGTTTAGTCTGTTCCCAGCTCCGATTTTTTACACCATGGATGTTCCTTCCCGACCCCGAATGCCAAAGGAAATCCAAACACACAGAACTGACTGGCCCCGAAGTGTCGCTCCTGGGAAGCTCCATCACCTGGAGCTCGGCTCCTCCCCGCCGCTGTCCTGCTGCTTGGCCATGAATTTCTGTGGAGAAGGGAGAAGAGATGGTGCTGCAGGGATATTCCAGGATTATCCCCTAAAACCTGGGCCAGGGACACCTGGGCCAGGTTCAGTCAGCTCCTCCCACGGCCAAGGTGGGATTTGTCCCATAAAAACCCCCAGATTCGACACGGGAAGCTCCTGAGGGGAACGTGGCCAAATCTCAGGGATCAGGACTCCCCACAGTCTGGGCATGGAATAAAAATATTCCATATTCCCATTGTATTCCCAAACACCATCAAACGTGAACTCCTGGGGAATTCTCGGCACCCCTGAATCGAAGGATTTGGGGGGACATTCCCGTTTTTCTGGGCAGTACCTCCATGTTCTGCCGGTGCAGGGAGGTCCTGCAGTGGTTGATCATGGAGGGTTCGTCGGCGTAGAAGAGGGAGCAGATCTGGCAGAAGAATCCGGCCTTTGGGACCAGGATGTCCAGAGCTGAGGATACACCACAGTCACCACACACAGCTCCAAGAAATATTCCAACCTCACCTTCCTTTAGCCAAATCCGGGGAATTTGTGATTCCTCAGGGGGAAATCACAGTTCTTAAACATTCCAAAAAATCAGATTTTTCACCCAAGCTGGTCCCTGCCCCACTTCAATCCACAGGTCATCTCCATTTCCAATAAACACACAAATTTCTGGGAATAAAGCAACCAATCCCATGGAAGTTGGAGCAGTTCCTGAAGGACTGACCCCATGGAAAAGTGATCCCTGTTGGAGCAGTTGCTGAAGGACTGACTCCATGGAAAAGTGATCCCTGTTGGAGCAGTTCCTGAAGGATTACCCCATGGAAAAGTGATCCCTGTTGGAGCAGTTGCTGAAGGATTACCCCATGGAAAAGTGATCCCTGTTGGAGCAGTTGCTGAAGGACTGACTCCATGGAAAAGTGATCCCTGTTGGTACAGTTCCTGAAGGATTGACCCCATGGAAAAGTGACCCACGTTGGAGCAGCCTCTTCCTGAAGGACTGACCCCATTGGAAGTGCAACCCACCTTCCTGAAGGATTAATCCCAGGGAAGAGTGACCCACATTGGAGCAGTTCCTGAAGAACTGATCCCATGGAAAAGTGATCTATGTTGGAGCAGCCTGTTCCTGAAGGATTGAGCCCATGGAAGTTGGAACAATTCCTGAAGGATTGACCCCATGGAACTTGGAACAATTCCTGAAGGACTGACTCCATGGAAAAGTGACTCATGTTGGAGCAGTTCCTGAAGAACTGACCCCATGGAAGTTGGACCAGCTCCTGAAGGATTGACCCCATGGAAGTTGGAACAATTCCTGAAGAACTGACTCCATGGAAGTTGGACCAGTTCCTGAAGAACTGACCCCATGGAAGTTGGAACAACTCCTGAAGGACTGACCCCATGGAAGTTGGAACAATTCCTGAAGGATTGACCCCATGGAAAAGTGACCCATGTTGGAGCAGCCTGTTCCTGAAGGACTGATTGATCCCATGGAAGAGTGAGCCACATTGGAGCAGTTCCTGAAGGAAAGACCCCATGGAAAAGTGACCAAAGTTGGAGCAGTTCCTGAAGAACTGACCCCATGGAAATTCAGGAAGTTCCTGAAGGACTGACCCCACAGAAGTTGGAGCAGTTCCTGAAGGATTGATCCCATGGAAAAAGGGACCCACACTAGAGCAGCTCCTGAAGGAAAGACTTCATGGAGGTGATTCATGTTGGAGCAGTTCCTGAAGGACTGACCCCATAGAAGTTGGAACAATTCCTGACCCCATGGAATTCACTACATCCCTACACCCCCATTTCAATTCCCTCCTTTCCAGACACTGAATGTTGGGAATAAAACTCACCACAGGATGGGAACCCTCAGGAGACACCACACTGTACCTCACTAACAATCAATAATTCCACCCGGATTTGGAAATTTCCAGAAAAAAACTTTCCATGAGAGGCTTCCAAATTTAACCAACTAGTTAAACATGGATTTGGAGGAGCCAAGAAAAACCATGGATTCTGGGCCCTGACTTTGAGGTTCACTGTGGTTGTGAAGCACAAGAGGAGGCGTTTTCAAACAGGCAGGAAAGAATCTTCCAGCCAGGAAAACCTGGAGCATTTCAGGGGATTCCTTTGGATTTACCTTTGGGAGTGCTCTGCGTCTTGGGGACACCTGGAAAAGTCGTTTTCTTCTGCTGAGACTTTGGTTCTGCATCTTCTGATCCCATCTGAGCTGCTGGAGACAGAAATGCATGTTGGGATGGAGTCATGGCATCATGGAACAGAATCATGGAGTGATGGAACGGAATCACGGAACAGAATCATGGCATGATGGAATGGAACCATGGAGTGGTCTGGGTTGGGAGGCACCTAAAGGACATGGCCAGGGACATCTTCCACCAGCCCAGGTGGCTCCAAGCCTCGTCCAAGCTGGCCTTGATGTTCCTCACCTTTTGGCTTGGAGATTTCAGCCATTTCATCCTCTGGATTTGTATCTCCTAGAATTCCCATTTCTTCTGGTCCTGCAACAGCAACAATATCTTCGTCATCTTCATCCTCGGGCGGGTTCTTCCCTGGGAAAGTGTTTTCTTCTTCCTCATCGCCTACTTCGTCGACTGTAACAAAGTTCAGTTCCTCTTTAAGGTGATTGAAGTCGGCCAGGAAATCATCCTCATCCTCGTTAACCTCATCCAGAGTCACCAGAGGATTGTCCTCGTTGTCCTCCTGGATCTCATCCACGGTCACCAAGGCGTTGGGATCATCGGGCACCTGGGAGGCCGCGCAATCCCCGGGATTGGTTTTTCCCTCCTCGGCGGCGCTCAGCTCCGCGGGCTCGTTGAGGGGCAGCTCTTCCACCTCCCCGATCTCATCCACGGTCACCAAGGGCTCAGCCTTCAGATCCCGCTCCTCAAATTCCACCCGGGGCCCGTTCCTGTGGGAGCCCGGCTCCTCCTGCTCCGAGATCTCATCCAGCGTCAGCAGCGCCTGCGGGTCCTTCACCGCGTCCGACAGCTCCTCCTCTTCCACCACCTCATCCACCACCACCAGGCCCCGGGGGTCGACGCCCGGCAGCGGCACCGGGGCGTCCTCCTCCTCCCCGATCTCATCCAAGGTGACAAAGGACAGCTCACCTTCGGCTCCGCAACTCTTCCCTTTCCTCTTCTTGGACGCCGGCTCCGAAGGGTTGGCTTTGGGAGCTTCTTTTCTCTTCCCCCTCGGGGGGTTCCGCCGCGGCATCACCGGAGACTCGGCTTCCTCCAGCACCTCGTCCACCGTGACGAACTCGTCCAGGTTAAACGGGAAGAGCTCTTCCTCCTGGGAATGGAATGTTTAACTGTCATCTCCAGCAGGAGCATCCACACATGCTGGATCCAAAAAGTAACCCCAAATTTAATTTGAGGGTGAAAAAAAAAAAAAATGTGTTCAGGGCTTAGATGGCAGCATTGTGCTGAGTAATTAATTTAAATTAACTCAGGTTTTGTTCGGGAAGCCAAAGTCCCTTTGGAAAAATCGCAGTGGTTCAATAGGGGATGAAATTCCATGGGTAAAATTCCATGGATAAAATTCAATGCATGAAATTCAGTGGATAAGGGTCAATGGATAAAATTCAACGGATGAAATTCAGCAGATAAAAACCAATGGATAAAATCCAGGGGGATAAAGGTGAACGGACAAAATTCAGTGGATAAAATTCAACGGATAAAGTTCAGTGGATAAAGGCCAATGGATAAAACTCAGTGGACAAAATTTAGTGGGAAAATTTCAGCAGATAAAATTCAGTGGATGAATTTCAGTGGATAAAATTCAATGGATGAAATTCAGTGGATAAAGTTCAAGGGATAAAATTCCTGCCAATTCGAATTTCTGGGTCCAAAGAGACAAGTGCCCCACCCCGAATGATGCCTCTGATTTCTTCCATTGGTAATTCCAAATTTTGTTACTTTTTCTGCCAAAATGTTCCAGCCCACCCTCACATTTTCATGGATATTTAACACAAGCTGGGAAAGTAGGATTTATGGGATCTGATCCCAGCTGGGGCTTCCTGGCGGTCCCGGCTCCGTGAGTCTGGAAATAGGGACTGAGAGATCCAAAGGGAATGGATCCAAAGGGATTCCAGCACCCCAGAGCCCATGGGATCCATGGACACCAGATGGAAAAAGGGCAGGAATTTGGTGATCCCATTTTGGGAAGAGGGGAAAGATTCCTAAGAGCAGGAATGTAATGGAATCCTGGAATGGTTTGGGTTGGAAAAGACCTTAAATCCCATCCAATCCCACCCCCTGGAATGTCAAAAATCCCCTTTTCTATACACTCCATCCTCTTAATTCCACAGTTTTCCATCCTTACCTCCTTCTGTTTTCCAGCGCTGCCGGTGCCGTTTTTCCCAGCTGCAGCACCACTCCCACCAGGAGCCTGCAAAATGGGACAAAAAATTCCATGAAATCCCAGGAAATCCCAATCCTCGCGGAGCACAGCTTTGTTCGGATCAAGGAGCTGCTCTGGGATGTCCCCACAGCTCCAGGGATTTGCCACCAACAGGTGACACCTGGCTCAGGAGCCTCATTTCCATCTGTGCAGGGCTTGGAAAAGCAAATTCCAGCTCCGCAGAGGACACGGAATTTATTCCCACTTGGAGCTGCTCCAAGGAATTCAGTTTGGATTCACTTCTGGAACAACTTCCATAGGATTTTCCAACCAGTTCCACCCTCGTGGTGCAGCTAGAAGGACCAGGTTGCCCAGCAGCACCTCTGGTGGCCCCGGGATTTATGGAAAAGGGACGATCCCAGAAAACCAGAGTGGGAGGGAACACCAGGGCATTCCTGCTCTCCTCACCTGATTCCCGCTGGGATCCTCCCTCGTGCCAGCTGTTCCACTCTCTCCCTGCTGGCTCTGCTTCGAACTCGCCCGAGATTCCAGCTGGGAATCCTTTTCCTGCTGGGATGAGCTCTTCCCGCCGTCTCCCTGTGCATCCACTCCGGAGTTTCCGTTCCCTTTCCATTGGCTGCTCCCAGTTCCCGGCTGAGCCGTGGTTTTGGGTGGGATTTTCTTCTCCAGCCCTGCTTTGGGAGGGATTTTCTGCTCCCCAGCTCTTCCCAGGGAAGGCTCGGTGATCCTGATGGGAATTCTCTGCTTCAGGATGTCCGGGACGGACACCACTGCCTTCAAAAGGGTTTTCCCAATGCAAGAATCCTTCAGGGATGCAGCGGGATTTACGTTGGATTTTGCAGCTCCCATCCCTTTATTTTGTGGGATTTTAACCAAATTTCCCACGCGGATCTCACCAACAGCATTCCCAGAGTTTTCCCCACCCTTGGATGGTGTTTTTCCAGGTGTTTTCTCCAGCCCTGTCCCAGCCTTGCCCCAAATCTTCCCTGGATTTTGCCCGATTTTGAGCACGGATTCCTCCGCCGTCGCCTCTCTCTCTGCTCCAGTCACATCCAATTTTTTCCCTGGAGCTTCCACAGTTTTTGGGACAGTTTTTGGGACAGCTTTCCTCTCCGTGGACGTTTCACGGCTGCTTTTCCCAGCCTCGGGAACAGGAGTTTTCTCCGGAGCAGCCGGCTCCGTGCTGGGCTGGGTGACAGCGGGTGACACCGCGGGAGCCTCCTCCGAGCTCGGGGACGTTCCAGGGATGGCTCCCGGCGTTCCTCCGGCTGCCGGCATCGCCTTGCTGGATGATTCCGGAGGTTCCACGGCGGGAGCAGAGGGTTCCTCATCCTCCTTTTGGATTTCCAGCTCCGGCTCATCCCGAGCTACGTCCGTCCCCGCTCCGGAAAGCGGCGCCGGTTTCTCCTCCGACCTCGCTCCGGGCGATTTGCTGCCAGCAGGATCCACGGGAATTCCAGGATCCGATCCCTCCATGTCCATCCCTGAGGGCGATTCCCTCGTTGCTCCTCCTGGCTGCGCCTCGGGAATCTCCAGTTGTCCCGTTGGAATCTCCTCCGGGACATTTGAGGTGGGAATTTGGCCTTTCCTGGCCTCTCCCGATGGATTTCCAGCTGTTTTTTGCAGCGTTCCCGATGCCTCTGGAATTTTTTTCAAGGCAGAGCTAAAAGCATTTAAAAGAAACAAAAATCAAACCATGGGGGGAGAATTCCAGAATTCTCAGAAAGCGCTGGATGCCACCGGTGGGAGTTTTCCTGGAGCATCAGGAAATGAGGTTGGGAATTCTGTGGGAAAAGGCGACAACTTGAGGTGAATAATTCACATTTTGGAGACCTCAGGCTTTGGAAAATTTCCATCCCACAGAGGGAAAATCGGGAATATCCAACCAAAAGGCAGCTCCCGGATAAGGGAATTAGAGGAGCTTTGCTCTGTCTGCAGTGCCCAATCCCAAAAGAGCAGGTTTGGATTTGGGATTGGATTTGGGGTTAAAATCCCTGTTTTCCCCCCCGGGATAACACAGCCCGAGGTGCCACAGGATGGAGATTTCCAGGGAATTCCAGAGACTCTTCCCTGAAGGAAAGAATCCCACAGGATGAGCTTGGGAAGCGCTGGAATTAGGGATGGCTGTGCCTGGAGCACCCGCCCATTCCAGCAGAATTCCAGCAGGGAATTTCTACTCCAAAACCTGGAAAAAAACCAGGATTGTCCAGGAGAGCGGGATTTGGGATCCTCCAAAGGATCCCCCAAAAAATCCAAAGGGATTTTCCCATCAATTCAACATTTCTGGCTGTGCTCAGTTTGTTTTCTACTGGGATTCATGGGAAACTCTTGGGATTCATGGGAAACACAGTCTGGGAAAGGCAGAGCCTATGAGTGGAGTTTAATTAATTAAAGCTTCAGAAAAATAATGAATAATTAAAATAATAATTTAGCTGTTTTCTGCTCCCTGAGAAATGGAACAAAATGATTATGTGGAAAATATGTGGAGCAGGGAAAAATGTCGATTTTCCAACTTTTCAGGAGCTGGGATTCATGGAAAAGTCACTTTTTAATTTTAATTCTAAATTTAAATTTTAATTCCACTTTTCTGGAATCAAGAAGTGGCTGTGAGGAAGAGATTCCCATTTATTTGGGAATTAATGCTCCCAAAATTCAGCAGTTTTATGAAATGACAAGGAAAGAAATGAGATCTGGGAATACAGAGCTTTTCCATAATGGAATTCCTTAGGATCGTCCTCACACAGTTTTGGGGTTTTAACAACAAAACTCATCCAGAAATCCGAGTTAGAATCACAGAAGAAAAGGGATCAAGCAATATTTAACAAAAATTCCTAAAAATTTCTGGGAATTCAGCAGTTGGGAAGAGGAATTCCAGAGGCAGGGATAGAGATGCAGGATGGAATAAAAGCAACGGGAGGAGCCAGGACCTGAGCAGGGGAAGGAAAACTCCACAAAAAATTGGGATTTCACCCCATTTTTCCACGAATTTTTAACAAATCCCAAATATTTTGGCTCTGGAGCACATAGATTGGGAAGGAGGAGCAGCAGGACACAGCTGGAGGGAGGCTCAGCAATCCCTAATCATGGATAAACATTCCAAGAGGGAAAAGAAATGGATAAAATTCCCAAAAATTCCCAACAATTCTCACAGGCCGTACCTTCCTTTGCTCCCATCCTCTCTCTTCACTTCCCTTTTCCCGGTTTCAGCCTGGAAAACAAAGCCCCAGGTCAGGATTTCCCAATCCCAGAGGGATCAGGGTGGGATTCTCACATCCCACCACCCCAAAGGAGGCACCGGGACGACAGAACTCCAGGGAATTGTTCCCAATCCCATTCCCAGGATGAGAATTCCACCAGTGAATGTTCATCCCTCCTCCAGGGCCGCTGGGGTTTGGAGCAGGATGGAGTTGGGGCACAGGGAGAAGGATCAGCTCCCTAAAATCCCACTCCTTAACCCTATCCCTAAAATCCAACCACTCCTAATCCCAAAAATCCAACCATTCCCTATCCCTAAAATCCAACCATTCCCTATCCCTAAAATCCAACCACTCCTAATCCCAAAAATCCAACCATTCCTAATCCCAAAAATCCAACCATTCCCTATCCCTATCCCAAAATTCCAATGATTCCCAATCCCAAAAACCCAACCATCCCATATCCGTATCCCTAAAATCCAACCATTCCCTATCCCAAAAATCCAACAATTTCCTATCCCAAAAACCCATTCCTAATCCCAAAAATCCAACCATTTCCTATCCCAAAAATCCAACCATTCCTTAATCCTATCCCTAAAATCCAACCATTCCTAATCCCAAAAATCCAACCATTCCCAATCCCAAAAATCCAACCATTCCTTAATCCTATCCCTAAAATCCAACCATTCCTAATCCCAAAAATCCAACCATTCCCAATCCCAAAAATCCAACCATTCCTTAATCCTATCCCTAAAATCCAACCATTCCTAATCCCAAAAATCCAACAATTTCCTATCCCCAAAACCCAACCATCCCATATCCCTATCCCAAAAATCCAACCATTCCTAATCCCAAAAATCCAATCATTCCTATCCCTAAAATCCAACCATTCCTAATCCCAAAAATCCAATCATTCCTATCCCTAAAATCCAACCATTCCCAATCCCAAAAATCCAACATTCCCTATCCCTATAATTTAACCATTCCTAATCCCAAAAATCCAACCATTCCTAATCTTGAAAATCCAACATTCCTTATAAACCCACTCCCTATCCCTAAAATCCAACCATTCCCTATAACCCCCCCCACTCCCAATCCCTAAAATCCAGGATTTATCCCAGATTCCTCCTTCTCCTTCCAGGAATTTTCCCCTTTTTTTTTTTTTTTTTGGCATTTCAGGGCTTTTAAACTCAGACATTTCCAGGAAAATCTCAGGAATGAAACCCTGAAGTGTTAAAAGTAGCATGAAAATTCCCGAATTCCTCACTCCCAGACCCAGGGAAAAGCTAAAAAGGTGGATTTGAACCTCAGCATTCCCACAAATCTCTGAGGGGTGTTCCCTCACCAGGAGCAATTTCAGGAATCATCTTTTGAAGGGAGTTTATTCCTTAGGATTTTTAGAGTTGAGGAAAAACTTCAGGATTTGGAGGTTTCCTCTGGCACAAATTGAGGATAAAAAAATATGGAAAAAAGAGGGATTATTGTGAATTTAGGGAAATTTAGGATGGGAAGAGATGGGAAAGCATTTGGAATATGATTTCCTGATGGAAAGGAGGGATTGATTCCTTTGGCACTTGAGGTGGAACCAGCTGGGAATGGGATCCCAAAGTCATGGAATTGGGAAAGGAACAGGGAATGGGAGCTGCCAGGATGGAATTCCCAGGGAGCCAGGCTGGGAGAGCTGGGAATGTTCACCTGGAGAAGGGAAAATTCCAGGGAATCCTCAGAGCCCCTTGCAGGGAGAGGGAAAAAGGGGGGGAAATGGGAAAAAAAAAAATCCTGATGCTAGGGGGAAAAATCCCAACCCTGAGAAGAAACAATCCCAACTCCGAGGGAAAAATAGCATCCTTGAAGGAAAAAATCCCAAACCCCGAGGGAAATCCTAATCCTGAAGAAAAAATTCCCAACCCTGAAGGGAAAATCTCAACCCTGAGTCAGAAATCCCAGTCCTGAGTGGGAAAATCCCATCCTTGAGGGAAAAAGTCCCAAACCCTGAGGGAAAATTCCAACCTGAGGGAAAATCCCGACCTCGAGGTAAAAATCCCAATCCTGAGGGAAAATCCCAACCTTGAGGGAAAATGCCAATGCTGAAGGAAAAATTCCAACCATGAGGGAAATCCCATTCTTGAGGGAAAAAATTCCAAACCCTGAGAGGGGAAATCTCAAACCTGAGGGGGAAATCCCAACCCTAAGGGGGAAAAAAAATCTCAAACCCTGAGGGAAAATCCTGGTCCTGAGGGAAATCGCATCCTTGAGGGAAAAAATCCCAAACCCAGAGGTAAAAAGTCCCAAACTCTGAGGGAAAATTCAAACCCTGAGGGAAAATTCCAACCCTGAGGGAAAATCCTGACCCTAGGGGGAAAAATCCCAACCCTAACAGGAAAAAATTCCCAATCCTGAGGGAAAAATACCATCCTTGAAGGAAAAAATCCCAAACCCCCAGGGAAATCCCAGTCCTGAGGGAAAAAATTCCAACCCTGAGGGAAGAAAATCCCAATCCTATGGGAAAATCTCATCCTTGAGGGAAAAAAATCCCAAACCCTGAGGGAAAATCCCAATCCTGAGGAAAAATTCCAGCCCAGAGGGAACATCCCGGCCCTGAGGGAGAAAATGCAAACCTTGAAGGAAAAAAATTCCAACTCTGAGGGAAAATTCCAACCCTGAGGGAAATCCCATCCTTGAGGGAAAAAGTCCCAAACTCTGAAGTAAAATTCCAACTCTGAGGGAAAATCCTGACCCTGAGGGGAAAAAAATCCCAATCCTGACAGGAGAAACTCCCATCCCTGAGGGGAAAATACCATCCTTGAGGGAAAAAATCCCAAACCCTGAGGGAAAAATCCCAATCATGAGGAAAAATTCCAGCCCAGAGGGAACATCCCGGCCTGAGGGAGAAAATGCCAACCATGAAGGAAAAAAAATTCCAAACTCTGAGGGAAAATTCCAACCCTGAGGGAAAAAAATCCCAAACCCTGAGGTTTGGGAAATCCCAACCCTGAGGGAAATCCCATCCTTGAGGGAAAAAGTCCCAAGCTCCTGAAGTAAAATTCCAACCCTGAGGGAAAATCCTGACCCTGGCGGGAAAAATTCCAACCCTGAGGAGAAAAAAATCCCAACTCTGAGGGAAAAATACCATCCTTGAAGGAAAAAATCCCAAACCCTGAGGGAAAAATCCCAATCCTGAGGGAAAATTCCAACCTGGAGGGAACATCCCGGCCCTGAGGGAGAAAATGCCAACCCTGAGGGGAAAAAAATCCCAAACTCTGAGGGAAAATTCCCAACCTGAGGGAAATACCATTCTTGAGGGAAAAAGTCCCAAACTCTGAGGGAAAATTCCAACTCTGAGGAAAAATCCTGACCCTGGCAGGAAAAATCCCAACGCTGAGGGAAAACAATCCCAATCCTGAGGGAAAAATATCATCCTTGAGGGAAAAAATCCCAAACCCTGAGGGAAATCCTAATCCTGAAGAAAAATTCCCAACCCTGAGGGGAGAAAATCCCAATCCTATGGGAAATCTCATCCTTGAGGGAAAAAAATCCCAAACCCTGAGGGAAAAATCCCAATCCTGAGGAAAAATTCCAAGCTGGAGGGAACATCCCGGCCCTGAGGGAGAAAATGCCAACCATGAAGGAAAAAAATCCCAAACTCTGAGGGAAAATTCCCAACCTGAGGGAAATACCATTCTTGAGGGAAAAAGACCCAAACTCTGAGGGAAAATTCCCAACCTGAGGGAAATACCATTCTTGAGGGAAAAAGTCCCAAGCTCTGAAGTAAAATTCCAACCCTGAGGGAAAATCATGACCCTGGCGGGAAAAATCCCAACCCTGAGGAGAAAAAATCCCAACCCTGAGGGAAAAATACCATCCTTGAAGGAAAAAATCCCAAACCCTGAGGGAAAAAGTCCCAAACTCTGAGGAAAAATTCCAACCCTGAGGGAAATAGTCTCAAACCCTGAGGAAAAATTCCAACCCAGAGGGAACATCCCGGCCCTGAGGGAGAAAATGCCAACCCTGAGGGAAAGAAATCCCAAACCCTGAGGGAAAATTCCAACCCTGAGGGAAAATCCTGACCCTGAGGGGAAAAAAATCCCAATCCTGTCAGGAAAAACTCCCAACCCTGAGGGGAGAAAATCCCAACCCTGAAGGAAATCCCATCCCATTTTTGCAGGAAGGTTCTCCCATCCCCCAAAAAAAAAACCCCAGATGGTGGAAAACGTGGAATTTTTACCTCAGGAAGGTCTCTGTGGGAGGACAAGGAGCAGGTGAGTGTGTGCTCCCCTATGGAATAAGGATACTGCTGCAGGAAGCTGTGCATGGAGCGCGCGGATTTGGGGCTGTCCAGCTGCAGGATGGCCTGAGGGAAAAAAAAAAAAAAAATCCTGGTAATTCCTTAATTTCTGGATAAAATAAAGGGAAATCCTAAACCTGCTGGAATCTCTTGCTCGTTTCCACCTTCCAGGTGCAAAAAGGGTTAAAAGTCACCTTAAAATGTCTTAATTTGGGTCCTAAAGGTGGAAGTAACTTGGGTTTTTTTTGGGATTTAAAAGATATTTTTTCTTGGATTTGGCGATTTTCAAAATATTTTCTGGGTTTTTGGGGGATTTTCCTTGGGGTTTTTTGGGATTTAAAAAACATTTTGAATGATTTTTGGGATTTAAAGGGTATTTTCCTTGTTTGCTTGGGATTTTAATGATATTTTCCTTGAATGTTAAAGAACATTTCCATGGGGTTTTGCTTTTTGGTTTTGGGATTTAAAAACCAGTTTCTTGGGTTTTTTGGGATTTAAAGGGTATTTCCCTTGTTTTTCTTGGGATTTGGTTTTTTTTTTGTATTTAAAAAACATTTTCCTCAGGTTTTTGTTTTTTTTTTTTTTTTTTTTTTGATTTAAAAACCATTTCCTTTGGTTTTTATTTTTTTTGATCCAAAACATAGAAAATCCTAAAAAAAACCCATCAATTCTGCCATTCCCATTCTCTCCAAATTCCACAAAAATCCCCCCCAAAATTGCAAGAAAATTGCCAAAAAATCCCCCCAAAATTTCCCAAAAAATCCCAAGAAATTGCCAAAAAAATCCTCCCCCAAAATTCTGAAAAATACCTCAAAATACTGCAAAAATTACCAAAAAAAATCTGCCAAAAAATACAACAAATATTCAAAAATAAATCCTCCAAAATTTAAA